>NW_026020812.1:176474-228790 GCF_900185275.1 Solanum verrucosum
CCCCAGATTTTTTTGGTGATTCAGAATTTTGAACTCCTTTTTGCCAAAATTTACCTGGACAGCTGTTAAGACCACTTATGGGGACAGTTGCCAACACGACCAAACGATCCATTTTCAAGTCAAACAGCCCTTGAGCAGGTAAACCACCTATTTTGCCGATTTTCGGTGCTATAGGTCATCATTTTTATTGGTATCCCAGAATTCCAACCTCATTTTGCCAAAATTTTACCTGGACGTCCGTTGAGACCTTACCTATGGAGCCAATTGCCCTCATGGCCAGAATGCCCATTTTCAAGGTCAAACAGACTGCGAGGAGCAGGTAACCCCCCATTTTTACCGATTTTCGTGTCCTATATCCACAGATTTTTTGGTGATCCAGAATTCTAACCTTATTTAGCTAAAAATTTATTTGGACGTCCGTTAAGACATTATCTATGGAGCCAGTTGGCCCTCAGGCCAAAATAGCCCATTTTTCAAGGTCAAACGAGGCCCTATAGCAAGTAAACCCCTATTTTACCGATTTTCGTGGTGCTATAGTTCCACAGATTTTTTGGATGAGTCCAGAATTCCGACCTCATTTTTCCCAAAGGTTTACACTGGACGTCGTTAATAACTTAACTTGTGGAGCCAGTTGGCTCTGACAGCTAAAACGACCCATTTCCTAGGTCAAACAAATCCCAGAGCAGGTAAAACCCACTTTTACCAATTTTCGTATGCTATATTCCACAGAATTTTTTGGTGATCCATGAATTTTCAACCTCATTTTTGCTAAAACTTTACCTGACCTCCGTTTAAGACCTTTTCTATGGAGCCAGTTGGTCCTCAAGGCCAAATAGCCCATTTTCAAGGTCAAACAAACCCTAGAGCAGGTAAACCCCTCATTTACCGATTTTTTGTGCTATAGGTCTCTATCTTTTTTTGGTGATAAAGAATTTCGAACTTCATTTTTGCCAAAATTTTACCTGGACGTCTATTAAGAACCTTACTATGGAGCTAGTTGGTCCTTTACGGCTAGAATGGCCCATTTCAAGGTCAAACGAGCCCTATACAGGTAAACACCCCATTGTGTCGATTTTCCTGTGATTTAGGTAACTATCTTTTTTGTAATCCAAAATTCCGACTCTCATTTTTGCAAAAATTATACGTGGACGTCCGTTAAGACCTTATCTATTGAGCTAGTTGGCCCTCAGTGCCAGATTGGCCCATTTTTCAAAGGTCAAACGAGCCCTAGAGCAGGTAAACCCCATTTTTACCGATTTCGTGTGCTATATTCCACAGATTTTTTGGTGATCCGAATCCAGCTTCATTTTGCCAAAATTATACATGGACGTCTGTATAACTTATTTAGGAGCCAGTTCCCTCACGCCCAAAATGGCCCATTTTCAAGGTCAAACGAGCCCTAGAGCAGGTAAACCCCCCATTTTACCAATTTTCGTGTGCTATAGTCCACGAGTTTTTGGTGATCCGGAATTTCGACCTCATTTTTAGAGAACTTTTACCTGGACGTCCGTTAAGATACCACTGCGGAGATAGTTGGCCCTCACGGCCAAAATGATACATTTTCAAGGTCAAACGAGCCCCTATAGAAGGTAAACCCCCCATTTTGCCAATTTTCGTGTGCTATAGTCCACAGTTTTTTGGTGATTCGGAATTCCGACCTCATTTTTCCAAAAATTTTACCTGGACATCCGTTAAGAACCTAACCTATGGGACATTTTGGCCCTCATGGTTAAAAACGACAATTTTCAAGGTCAAACGAGCCCTAGAGCAGGTAAACCCTATTTTACCGAATATAGTGTGCTATAGTCCACAGATTTTTGGTGATCGAGAATTACAACCTTATTTTTGCTAAATTTTACCTGGACGTCTGTTAAGACCTTACCTATGGAGCTAGTTCGTCCTCACGGCTAGAATGGTCCATTTTCAAGGTCAAACGAGCCCTATAGCAGGTAAACACCCCATTGTGTCGATTTTCCTGTGATATAGGTCACTGTCTTTTTTGGTGATCCAAAATTCCGACCTCATTTTTTGCAAAAATTATGCGTGGACGTTCGTTAAGACCTTATCTATGAAGCTAGTTGGCCCTCAGTGCCAGATTGGCCCATTTTCAAGTCAAACGTACCCTAGAGCAGGTAAAACCCCCATTTTACCGATTTTCGTGTGCAATAGTCCACAGATTTTTTGGTGATCCGGATTCCAGCTTTATTTTTGCCAAAATATACATGGACGTGTGTTAATACCTATTTATGGAGCCAGTTGTTCTCACGGCCAAAATGGCCCATTTTCAAGGTCAAACGAGCCCTAGAGCAGGTAAACCCCCATTTTACCAATTTTCGTGTGTTATATTCCACAGGTTTTTTTGGTGATCCGGAATTCCGACCTCATTTTTAGAAATCTTTTACCTGGACGTCCGTTAAGATATCACCTACGGGGATAGTTGGCCCTCACGGCCAAAATGATCCATTTTCAAGGTCAAACGAGCCCTACAGAAGGTAAACCCCCAATTTTGCCAATTTTCGTGTGCATATATAGGTCACCATCTTTTTTGGTGATCCAGAATTCCGACCTTAATTTTTGTCAAAATTTTACCTGGACGTCCGTTAATACTTTACCTATGGAGCCAGTTGGCCCTCACGGCCAGAATGACCCATTTTCAAGGTCAAACGAGACCTACAATAGGTAAACCTCTAATTTTACTGATTTTCGTGTGCTATAATTCACAGATTTTTAGGGTGATCCAGAATTCCGACCTCATTTTTGCTAAAATTTTTACCTTGACATCCGTTAAGACCTTATCTATGGAGCCAATTGGCCCTCACGGCTAAAATGGACCATTTTCAAGTTCAAACGATCCCTAGAGCAGGTAAACCCCCCATTTTACCAATTTTCGTGAGCTATAGTCCCACAAATTGTTTGGTTATCCTTAATTTCGACCTCATTTTTACCAAATTTTTAACTGGACGTCCGTTAAGACCTTACCTATGGAGACAGCTGGTCCAAACGGCCAAAACGATCTATTTTCAAGGTCAAACGAGCCCTAAAGCAGGTAAATCCCGCATTTTGCCTATTTTCTAGTGCTATAGTCCACGGATTTTTTGGTGATCCAAAATT
The DNA here is from genome assembly GCF_900185275.1 of Solanum verrucosum. Classification (NCBI taxonomy): domain Eukaryota; kingdom Viridiplantae; phylum Streptophyta; class Magnoliopsida; order Solanales; family Solanaceae; genus Solanum; species Solanum verrucosum. The sequence goes on from NW_026020812.1 coordinate 179,586, forward strand.
CCGACCACATTTTTTGCCAAAATTATACCTGGACGTCCGTTAAGACCTTATCTATGGAGTCAGTTTGCCCTCATGGCCAAAATGGCCCATTTTCAAGGTTAAACGAGCCCTAGAGAAGGTAAACCCCCCATTTTGTTGATTTTCGTATGCTATAGGTCACCATTTTTTTGGTGATAAATAATTCCGACCTAATTTTTGCCAAAATTTTACCTGGACGTCCGTTAAGACATTACCGATAGAGCCAGTTGGCCTTCACGGCCAGAATATCCCATTTTCAAGGTCGAAGGAGACCTAGAGACGGTAAATCCCCCATTTTACCCATTTTTGTGTGCTATAGTCCACAGATTTTTCAGTGATCCAGACTTCCGGCATCATTTTTGCAGAAATTAAACTTGGACGTCCCTTAAGACCTTATCTATGAAGCCAGTTGGCCCTCATGGCCTAAATGACCCATTTTCAAGGTCACACGAGCCCTAGAGCAGGTAAACCCCCCATTTTACCTATTTTCATGTGCTATAGTCCAAGGATTCTTTGGTGATCCAGAATTACGACCTCATTTTTTGCCAAAATTTTACATTGGACGTCTGTTAAGACATTACCTATGGGAACAGTTGGCCCAAATGGCCAAAACGATCCATTTTCAAGGTCAAACGAGCCCAAAAGCAGGAAACCCCCCCATTTTACCTATTTTCGAGTGAAATAGGTCACTATCTTTTTTCGTGATAAAGAATTCCGACATCATTTTTGCCAAAATTTTACCTGGATGTCCGTTAAGATATTATCTATGGAGCCAGTTGGCCGCCATGGCCAGAATGGCCCATTTTCAAGGTTAAACGAGCCCTAGAGCAGGTAAACCCCCAGTTTTAACAATTTTCGTGTGCTATAGTCCACAGTTTTTTGGTGATTCGGAATTCCGACCTCATTTTTGCCAAAATTTTACCTGGATGTCCGTTAAGACCTTGCCTATGGGGACAGTTGACCCTCACGGCCAAAATGATCCATTTTCAAGGTCAAACGAGCCCTAGAGCAAGTAAACCCCTATTTTACCGATTATCGTCTGCTATAGTCCACAGATTTTTTGGTGATCCAGAATTACGACCTCATTTTTGCTAAAATTTTACCTTGATGTCCGTTAAAACCTTATCTATGGAGCCAGTCGTCCCTCACGGCAAAAATGGCCCATTTTCAAAGTCAAATGAGCCCTAGAGCAGATAAACCCCCTATTTTGCCAATTTTCGTGTGATATAGGTCACCATCTTTTTTGGTGATCCAGAATTCCGACCTCATTTTTGCTAAAATTATACCTGGACGTGTGTTAAGACCTTACTTATGGAGCTAGTTGGTCCTAACGGCCAGAATGGCCCATTTTCAATGTCAAACGAGCCCTCTAGCAGGTATTGTGCCGATTTTCCTGTGATATAGGTCACCATCTTTTTTGGTAATCCAAAATTCCGACCTTATTTTTGCAAAAATTATACCTAAACGTCCGTTAAGACCTCACATATGGAGCTAGTTGGCCATCATAGCCAGAATGACACATTTTCAAGGTCAACCGAGCCCTAGAGCAGGTAAACCCCCCCATTTTACCTATTTTCATGTGCTATAGTCCACAGATTTTTTTGGTGATCCGGAATTTCAGCTTCATTTTGGCCAAAATTATACATGGACGCCTGTCAATACCTTATCAGTGGAGCCAGTTGGCCCATAACGGCCAAAATGGCCCATTTTCAATGTCAAACGAGGCCTAGAGCAGGTAAACCCACATTTTACCAATTTTCGTGTGCTACAGTCCACATATTTTTGGTGATCCGGAATTCCGACCTAATTTTTGCAAAAATTTTCCTAGGATGTCTGTTAAGACCTCAATTATGGGGACAGTTGGCCCTCACAGCCAAAACGATCCATTTTCAAGGTCAAACGAGCCCTAGAGCAGGAAAATCTCCCATTTTGCCGATTTTCGTGTGCTATAGGTCACCATCTTTTTTGGTGTTCCGAAATTCTGACCTAATTTTTGCCAAAATTTTACCTGGACGTCTGTTAAGACCTTACTTACGGAGCCAGTTGGCCCTCACGGCCACAATGGCCCATTTTCAAGGTCAAACGAAACCTACAGCAGGTAAATCCCAAATTTTATCGATTTTTGTGTGCTATAGTCCACAGATTTTTTGGTGATCCAGAATTCTGACCTCTTTTTTGCTAAAATTCTACCTGGACGTCCGTTAAGACCTTATCTATGGATCCAGTTGGCCCTCACGTCCAAAATGGACCATTTTCAAGATCAAACGATCCCTAGAGCAGGTAAACCCCCTATTTTACCGAGTTTGGTGAGATATAGTCCACTGATTTTTTGGTGATTTGGAATTTCGACATCATTATTGCAAAAATTTTACCTGGACGTCCGTTAAAACCTTATCTATGGAGCTAGTTTGCCCTCATGATTAAAATGACCAATTTTCAAGGTCAAACGAGCCCTAGAGTAGGTAAAACCCCCACCTTACCAATTTTCCTGTGCTATAGTCCACAGATTTTTTGGTGATCCGGAATTCTGACCTTATTTTTGCCAAAATTATGCCTGGTCGTCCGTTAAGACCTTATCTATGGAGCCAGTTAGCCGTCACGGCAAAAATGGCCCATTTTCAATGTCAAACAAGCCATATTGCAAGTAAACCGCCTATTTTGCCGATTTTCCTGTGATATAGGTTACCATCTTTTTTAGCGATCCAAAATTCCGACCTCATTTTTGCCAAAATTATACCTGGTCGTCCGTTAAGACCTTACCTATGGAGCTAGTTGGCCCTCACGGCTAGAATGGCCCATTGTCAAGGTCAAAGAGCCATAGAGAAGGTGAACTCCCCAATTTACCAATTTTCTATATTCCGCGGATTTTTTAGTGATCCAAAATTTCAACCTCATTTTTCCCAAAATTTTACCTGGACATTCCTTAAGAACCTATCTATGGAACCAGTTTGTCATAACGGCCAAAATGGCCCATCTTCAAGGTCAAACGAGCCCTAGAGTAGGTAAACCCCCATTTTACCGATTATCGTATGCTATAGTCCACGGATTTTTTGGTGATCCAAAATTTTGACCTTATTTTTGCAAAAATTTTACCTGGAAGTTCGTTAGTACCTTATCTATGGAACCAGTTTGCCCTCACGGCCAAAATGGCCCATTTTCAAGGTCAAACGAGCCTTAGAGCAGGTAAACCCCCATTTTTTTACCGATTATCGTGTGCTATAGTCCACGGATTTTTTGGTGATCCGGAATTCTGACCACATTTTTACCAAAATTATAGCTGGAGTCCGTTAAGACCTTATCTATGGAGCCAGTTTGCCCTCACGTACAAAATGGCCCATTTTCAAGGTCAAACTAGCCCTAAAGCAGGTAAACCCCCTATTTTACCAATTTTCGTGTGTTACAGTCCACGGATTTTTTGGTGATTTGGAATTCCGACCTCATTTTTGCCAAAATTTACCTGGACGTCCGTTAAGACCTCACCAATAGGGACAGTTGGTTCTCACGGCCAAAACGATCTATTTTCAAGGTCGAACGATCCCAAGAGCAGGTAAACCCCCCATTTTGCCGATTTTCGTGTGCTATAAGTCACCATCTTTTTTGGTGATCCCGAATTTCGACTTCATTTTTGCCAAAATTTTACATGGACGCCATTAAGACCTTACCTATGGAGCCAGTTGGCCCTCACGGCCAGAAAGTCCCATTTTCATGGTCAAACGAGACCTAGAGCAGGTAAACCCCTAATTTTACCGATTTTCGTGTCCTATACCCCATAGATTTTTTGGTGATCTAGAATTTCGACCTCATTTTTGCTAAAATTTTACCTGGACGCCTGTTAAGAACTTATCCATGGAGCCAGTTGGCCCACACTGCCAAAATGACCGTTTTTCAAGGTCAAACGAGCACTAGAGCAGGTAAACCTTCTATTTTACCAATTTTCGTGTGCTATAGTACACCGATTTTTTGGTGATCCGGAATTTCAACATCATTATTGCCAAAATTTTACCTGGACGTCCGCTAAGACTTTATCTATGGAATAGTTTGCCCTCACGTCCAAATTGGCTTATTTTCAAGGTCAAACGATCCCTAAAGTAGGTAAAACTCCCACTTTACCAATTTTCGTGTGTTATAGTGCACAGATTTTTTGGTGATCCGGAATTCCGACCTCATTTTTGCCAAAATTATACCTGGACGTCCGTTAAGACCTTATCTATGGAGCTAGTTGGCCCTCACGGCAAGAATGACCCATTTTCAAGGTCAAACGAGCCCTAGAGCACGTAAACCCCCTATTTTACCAATTTTCGTGTGTTGTAGTCCACAGATTTTTTGGTGATCCAAAATTTCGAAATCATTTTTGCCAAAATTTTACCTGGACGTCCGTTAAGACATTACCTATGGAGCCAGTTGGCCCTCACGGCCAGAATGGCCCATTTTCAAGGTCAAACGAGCCCTAGAACAGGTAAACCTCAATTTTACCAATTTTCGTGTGATATAGTCCACAGATTTTTTGGTGATCTGGCGTTTCGACATCATTATTGCCAAAATTTTACCTGGACGTCCGTTAAGACCTTATCTATGGAACCAGTTTGTCCTCACGTTCAAACTAGACCATTTTCAAGGTCAAACGAGCCCTAGAGTAGGTAAACCCCCACTTTAACCAATTTCGTGTACTATAGTCCACAACTTTTTCGGTGATTCAGAATTCCGACCTTATTTTTGTTAAAATTATACCTAGACGTCCGTTAAGACCTTATCTATGGAGCCAGTTAGCCGTCACGGCCAAATGGCCCATTTTTTAAGGTCAAACGAGCCCTATAGCAGGTAAACCTCCCATTTTGCCGATTTTCTTGTGATATAGGTCACCATCTTTTTTGATGATCCAAAATTTCGACCTCATCTTTGCCTAAATTATACCTGGACGTCCGTTAAGACTTTACCTGTAGAGCTAGTTGGCCCTCACGGCCAGAATGCCCCATTTTCAAGGTCAAACGAACCCTATAGCAGGTAAACCCCCCATTTTACCAATTTTCTTGTGTTATATTCCACAGATTTTTTGGTGATCCAAAATTCCGACCTCATTTTTGCCAAAATTTTACCTGGACGTTCGTTAAGACCTTACCTATGGAGTAGTTTGCCCTGACAGCCAAAATGTCCCATTTTCAAGGTCAAACGAGCCCTAGAGCAGGTAAACCCCCAATTTTAGCACTTTTCGTGTGTTATAGACCATAAATTTTTTGATGATCCAAAATTCCGACCTCATTGTTGCCAAAATTTTACCTGGACGTCCGTTAAGACATTACCTATGGAACCAGTTGGCCTTCATGGCCCTCATGGCCCATTTTCAAGGTCAAACGAGCACTAGAGCAGGTAAACCCTCTATTTTACCAATTTTCGTGTGCCATAGTCCACATAGTTTTTGGTTATCTGGCGTTTCAACATCATTATTGCCAAAATTTACCTAGACGTCCGTTAAGACCTTAGCTATGGAGCCAGTTTGCCCTCACGTCCAAACTGGACCATTTTCAAGGTCAAACGAGCCCTAGAGTAGGTAAACCCCCCTACTTTACCAATTTTCGTATACATAGTCCACATATTTTTCTGTGATCCGGAATTCCGACCTTATTTTTTCCAAAATTATACCTGGACGTCCGTTAAACCTTATCTATGGATCCAGTTGGCCGTCACGCCAAAATGACAAATTTTCAAGGTCAAACGAGCCCTATAGCAGGTAAACCCCCCATTTTGCCGATTTTCTTGTGATATAGGTCACCATCTTCTTTGGTGTTCCAAAATTCCGACCTCATTTTTGCCAAACTTATTCCTGGACTTCCGTTAAGACCTTACCTATGGAGCTAGTTGGCCCTCACGGCCAGAATGGCCCATTTTCAAGGTCAAACGAGCCCTATAGCAGGTAAACCCCCATTTTGCCGATTTTCTTGTGATATAGGTCACCATCTTTTTTGGTGATCCAAAATTCCGATATCATTTTTGCCAAAATCATACCTGGACGTCCGTTAAGACCTTACCTATTGAGCTAGGTGCCCTCACGGCCAGAATGGCCCATTTGCAAAGTCAAATGAACCCTAGAGCAGGTAAACCGCCCATTTTACCAATTTTCGTGTGTTATAGTCCACAGATTTTTTGGTGATCCAAAATTCCGACCTCATTTTTGCCAAAATTTTACGTGGACGTTCGTTAACACCTTATCTATGGAGGCAGTTTACCCTGACGGCCAGAATGGCCCATTTTCAAGGTCAAACGAACCCTAGAGCAGGTAAACCCCCTATTTTACCAATTTTCTTGTGTTATAGTCCATAGATTTTTTGGTGATCCAATATTCTTACTCATTTTTGCAAAAAATTTACCTGGACGTTCGTTAAGACCTTATCTGTGGAGCCAGTTTTCCCTCACTACAAAAATGGCCCATTTTCAAGGTCAAACGACCCCTAGAGAAGGTAAACCCCCATTTTACCGATTTTCGTATGCTTTAGTCCAAGAATTTTTTGGTGATCCAAAATTCCGACCTCATTTTTGTCAAAATTTTACCTGGACGTCCATTAATACCTTATCTATGGAGCCAGTTGGCCCTCACGGCAAAAATGGCCAATTTTCAAGGTCAAACAAGCCCTAGAGCAGGTAAACCCCCCATTTTGCCGATTTTCGTGTGATAAAGGTGACCATCTTTTTTGGTGATCCAGAATTCCGACCTCATTTTTGCCAATATTATAATTGGGCATCCGTTAAGACCTTACCTATGGAGCTAGTTGGCCCTCACGGCCAGAATGGCCCATTTTCAAGGTCAAACGAGCCATATAGCAGGAAAACCCCCCATTTTGCCAATTTTCTTGTGATATAGGTCACCATCTTTTTTGGTGATCCAAAATTCCGACCTCATTTTTGCCAAAATCATACCTGGACGTCCGTTAAGACCTTACCTATGGAGCTAGTTGGCCCTCACGTCCAGAATGGCCCATTTGTAAGGTCAAACGAACCTTAGAGTAGGTAAACCCCCACTTTTACCAATTTTCGTGTGCTATAGTCCACGGATTTTTTGGTGATCAAGAATTCCGACCGCATTTTTGCTATAATTTTACCTGGACGTCCGTTAAAACCTTATCTATGGAGTTAGTTGGCCCTCACGGCCAAAATGGCCTAATTCCAAGGTCAAACGAGCCCTAGAGAAGGTAAAACCCCATTTTATCGATTTTCTTGTGCTATAGTACATGGATTTTTTGGTGATCCGGAATTCGGAACTCATGTTTGCCAAAGGTTTACCTGGACGTCCGTTAAGACATTACTTGTGGAGCCAGTTGGCTCTGAAGGCTAAAATGACCCATTTCCAAGGTCAAACGATCCCAGAGAAGGTAAACCCCCACTATTACCAATTCTCGTGTGCTATAGTCCACAAATTTTTTGGTGATCAAGAATTCAGACCTCATTGTTGCAAAAATATTACCTACACGTCCGTTAAAACCTTATATATGGAGTCAGTTGGCCTTCACGGCCAAAATGTCTCATTTCCAAGGTCAAACGAGCCCTAGAGAAGGTAAACCCCCATTTTACCGATTTTCGTGTGCTATAGTCCACGGATTTTTTGGTGATCCGGAATTCCGACCTCATTTTTGTCAAAATTTTACCTGGACGTCCGTCAAGACCTTATCTATGGACCCAGTTGGCCCTCACGGCAAAAATGGCCCATTTTCAAGGTCAAACAAGGACTAGAGTAGGTAAACCCCCTATTTTGCCAATTTTCATCTGATATAAGTGACCATCTTTTTTAGTGATCCAGAATTACGACCTCATTTTTGCCAATATTATACCTGGACATCCGTTAAGACCTTACCTATGGAGCTAGTTGGCCCTCACGGCCAGAATGGCCCATTTTCAAGGTCAAACGAGCCATATAGCAGGTAAACCCCCCATTTTGCCAATTTTCTTGTGATATAGGTCACCATCTTTTTTGGTGATCCAAAATTCCGACCTCATTTTTGCCAAAATCATACCTGGACGTCCGTTAAGACCTTACCTATGGAGCTAGTTGACCCTCACGGCCAGAATGGCCCATTTGCAAGGTCAAACGAACCCTAGAACAGGTAAAACCCCCATTTTACCGATTTTCGTGTGTTATAGTCCATAGATTTTTTTGGTTATCCAAAATTTTGACCTCATTTTGGCCAAAATTCTACCTAGACATTCGTTAACACCTTATCTATGGAGCCAGTTTGCCCTCACTGCCAAAATGGCCCATTTTCAAGGTCAAACGAGCCGTAGAGTAAGTAAACCCCCTATTTTACCGATTTTCGTGTTCTATAGTCCACGGATTTTTTGGTTATCCAGAATTCCGACCTCATTTTTGCCAAAAGTTTACTAGGACATCCGTTAAAACTTTATCTATGGAGCCAGTTGGCCTTTACGGCAAAATTGGCCCAATTTCAAGGTCAAGGGAGCGCTAGAGTTGGGAAACCCCACATTTTATCGATTTTCGTGTGATATAGTCCCCGAATTTTTTGGTGATCCAGAATTTTGACCTCATTTTTGCAAAAAATTTATCTGGACGTCTGTTAAGACCACCTATGGGGACAGTTGGCCAACACGACCATAACGATCCAAATTCAAGGTCAAACGAGCCCTAGAGCAAGTAAGCCTCCCATTTTACCGATTTTCGTGTGCTATAGGTCATTATCTTTTTTGGTGATCCAGAATTCCGACCTCATTTTTGTCAAAATTTTACTTGGACGTCCGTTAAGACCTTACCTATGGAGCTAGTTGGCCCTCATGGCTAGAATAGCCCATTTTCAGGGTCAAACAAGACCGAGAGCAGTTAAACCCCCATTTTTACCAATTTTCGTGTGCTATAGTCCACAGATTTTGTGGTGATCCGGAATTTCAACATCATTTTTGCTAAAATTTTACTTGGACGTTCGTTAAAACCTTATCTATGGAGCCAGTTGGCCCTCACGGCAAAAATGTCCCATTTTCAAGGTCAAACCAGCCCTAGAGTAGGTAAACCCCCCATTTTGCCGATTTACGTGTGCTATAGGTCACCATCTTTTGTTGTGATCCAGAATTCCGACCTTATTTTTTCCAAAATTATACCTGAACGTCCGTTAAGACCTTACCCATGGAGCCAGTTGGCCTTAACGGCCAAAACTGCCCATTTTCAAGGTCAAACGATCCCTAGAGCTGGTAAACCCCCCCATTTTGCCGATTGTCGTGTGCTATTGATCACCATCTTTTTTGGTGATCAAGAATTCCGACTTAATTTTTTCTAAAATTTTACCTAGACGTCCGTTAAGAACTTACGTATGAAGCCAGTTGGCCCACACGGCAAAACTGGCCCATTGTCAAGGTCAAACGAGAATTAGAGCAGGTAAACCCCCTATTTTGCTGATATTCTTGTGCTATAATCCATGGATTTTTTTGGTGATCCAGAATCCTCCCTCATTTTTGCCAAAATTTTACCTGGACGTATATTATGACCTTACCTATTGAGCCAGTTATCCATAAAGACCAAAACGGCCCATTTTCAAAGTCAAACGAGCCTTAGAGCAAATAAACCTTCACTTTTACCGATTTTCATGATCAATAGTCAATGGATTTTTTGGGGATCAGTAATTCCGAACTAAGTTTTTCAAAAATTTTACCTGGACGTCAACTATGGAGTCAGTTGGCCCTGACGGCCAAAATGGCCCATTTTCACAGTCAAACGAGCCCTAGAGGAGGTAAACCCCCCATTTTACCAATTTTCGTGTGCTATAAGTCACCATCTTTTTTGGTTATCCAGTTTTCCGACCTTATTTTTGCCAAAATTTTACTTAGACGTCCGTTAAGACCTCACCAATAGGGACAGTTGGCCCTCACGGCCAAAACGATCCATTTTCAAGGTCAAACGAGCCCTAGAGCAGGTAAATCCCCCATTTTGCCAATTTTTGTGTGCTATAGGTCACCATCTTTTTTGGTGATCCAGTTTTTCGACCTTATTTTTGCCAAAATTTTACTTGGTCGTCCATTAAGACCTTACCTATGGAGCCAGTTGGCCCTCACGGCCAGAATGGCCCATTTTCATGGTCAAACGAGACCTAGAGCATGTAAACCCCCAATATTACCGAATTTCTTGTGCTATATACCACAGATTTTTTGGTGATCCAAAATTCCGACCTCATTTTTGCAAAAATTTTACATGGACGTTCTTTAAGACCTTATCTATGAAGCCAGTTTGCCCTAACGGCCAAAATGGCCAATTTTCAAGGTCAAACGAGCCCTAGAGCAGGTAAACCTCCATTTTACCGATTATCGTGTGCTATAAGTACACAAATTTTTTGGTGATCCAGAATTTCGACCACATTTTTGCCAAAATTATACCTGGACGTTCGTTAAAACCATATCTATTGAGCAAGTTGGCCGTCACGGCAAAAATGGCCTATTTTCAAGGTCAAACGAGCCCTAGAGCAGGTTAAACCCCTATTTTGTAGATTTTTGTGTGCTATATATCACCATCTTTTTTGGTGATAAAGAATTCCGACCTCATTTTTGCCAAAATTTTACCTGGACATCCGTTAAGACATAACTTATGGAGCCAGTCGGCCCTCACGACCAGAATTGAACATTTTCAAGGTCAAACTAGACCTACAGAAGGTAAAACCCCATTTTACCGATTTTCGTGAGCTATAGTCGATGGATTTTTTGGTGATCCAGAATTCCGGCATCATTTTTCCAGAAATTATACCTGGACGTCCGTTAAGACCTTATCTGTGGAGCCAGTTGGCCCCCACGGCCAAAATGGCCCATTTTCAAGGTCAAACGAGCCCTAGAGAAGGTAAACCTCACATTTTACCAATTTTCGTGTGCTATGGTTCAATGATTTTTTGGTGATTCAGAATTACGATGTTAACTTTGCCAAAATTTTACATGGACGTCCGTTAAGACCTTACCTATGGGGACAGTTGGCCCTCACGGCCAAAACGATCCATTGTCAAGGTCAAACGAGCCCTAGATCAGGTAAACCCCTTATTTTACCGATTATCGTGTGCTATAGTCCACAGATTTTTTGGTGATCCAGAATTCCGACCTCATTTTTGATAAAATTTTACCTGGACGTCCGTTAAAACTTTATCTATGGAGCCGGTTGTCCCTCACGGCAAAAATGGCCTATTTTCAAGGTCAAACGATTCCTAGAGCAGGTAAACCCCCCATTTTGCCTATTTTCGTGTGATATAGGTCACCATCTTTTTTGGTGATCCAGAATTTCGACCTCATTTTTGCCAAAATTATACCTGGACGTCCGTTAAGACCTTACCTATGGAGCTAGTTGGCCCTCACGGCCAGAATGGCCCATTTTCAAGGTCAAACGAGCCCTGTAGCTGGTAAACCCCCAATTTTGCCGATTTTCCTATGATATAGGTCACCATCTTTTTTGGTGTTCGAAAATTCTGGTGTCATTTTTGCCAAAATTATACCTCGACGTCCGTTAAGACCTTACCTATGGAGTTAGTTGGCCCTAACGGCAAAAATGGACCGTTTTGAAGGTCAAACCTTATCTATGGAGCCAGTTGGAGCTCACGGCAAAAATGACCCATTTTCAAGGTCAAACGAGTGCTAGAGCATGGAAATCCCCCATTTTACTAATTTTCGTGTGATGTAGTCCCACATTTTTTGTTGACTCAGAATTTCTACCTCATTTTTGCCAAAATTTTACCTGGACGTCTGTTAAGACCACCTATGGGGACAGTTGGCCAACATGACCAAAACGATCCATTTTCAAGGTCAAACAAGCCCTAGAGCAGGTAAACCTCTCATTTTGCCAATTTTCGTGTGTTATAGGTCATCATCTTTTTTGGTGATCCTGAATTTTGACCTCATTTTTGCAAAAAATTTACCTGGACGTCTGTTAAGACATTAGCTATGGAGCCAGTGGCCCTCATGGCCAGAATGATCCATTTTAAAGGTCAAACGAGACCTAGAGCAGGTAAACCTCCCATTTTTACCAATTTTCGTGTGCCATAGTCCACAGATTTTTTTGTGATCCAAAATTCCGACCTCATTTTTGCTAAAAATTTACCTCAACGTCCGTTAAGACCTTATCTGTGGAGCCAATTGGCCCTAACGGCCAAAATGACCCATTTTCAAGGTCAAACGAGCCCTAGAGCAGGTAAACCCCCTATTTTACCAATTTTCGTGTGCTATAGTCCACAGATTTTTTGTGATGCAGAATTTCGACATCATTATTGCCAAAATTTTACCTGGACGTCCGTTAAGACCTTATCTATGGAGCCAGTTGGCCCTCACGGCAAAAATGGCCCATTTTCAAAGTCAAACGAGCTCTAGAGCAGATAAACCCCCCATTTTACCAATTTTCGTATGATGTTGTCCCCGAAATTTTTGGTGATCTAGAATTTTGACCTCATTTTTACCAAAATTTTAACTGGACGTCCGTTAAGACCTTACCTATGGGGCTAGTTGACCCTCACGGCTAAAATAACCCATTTTCAAGGTTAAACAAACCCTAGAGCAAGTAAACACACCATTTTATCAATTTTCGTGTGCTATAGTTCACTATTATTTTTGGTGATCTAGAATTTCGACCTTATTTTTACCAAAATTTTACCTGCACGTCCGTTAAGCCTTACCTATGGAGTTAATTGGCCCTCACGGCCAAAATGGCTCATTTTCAAGGCCAAATGAGCACTAGAGCAGGTAAACCCCTCATTTTACCGATTTTCGTGTGTTATAGTCCACAGATTTTTTGGTGATTCAGAATTCCAACCATATTTTGCAAAAATTATACCTAAACGTCCGTTAAGACCTTATCTATGGAGCCAGTTGGCCCTCACGGCAAGAATGACACATTTTCAAGGTCAAACGAGCCCTGGAGCAGGTTAACCCCCATTTTGCCAATTTTCGTGTTCTATATGTCACCATCTTTTTTTGTGATAAAGAATTACGACCTCATTTTTGCCAAAATTTTACCAGGACGTCTGTTAAGACATTACCTATGGAGCCAGTTGGCCCTCACGGCCAGAATGGCCCATTTTCAAGGTCAAAGCAGACCTAGAGAAGGTAAACCCCCTATTTTACCAATTTTTGTGTGCCATAGTCTACGGATTTTTCAGTGATCCAAACTTCCGGCTTCATTTTTGCAGAAATTATATCTGGACGTCCGTTAAGACCTCACCAATGGTGATAGTTGCCCCTCCCGGCCAAAATGATCAATTTTCAAGGTCAAACGATCCCTAGAGCAGGTAAACCCCCCATTTTATCGATTTTTATGTGCTATATAGTCCACGGATTTTTTGGTGATCTAAAATTTTGACTTTATTTTTGCCAAAATTTTACTTTGACGTTCATTAAGACCTTATCTATGGAACCAGTTTGCCATAACGGCCAAAATGGCCCATTTTCAAGGTCAAACGAGCCCTAGAGCAGGTAAACCCCCATTTTATCGATTATCGTGTGCTATGGTCCACATTTTTGCCAAAATCATACCTGGACGTCTGTTAAGACCATATCTACGAAGCCAGTTGGTCCTTACGGCAAAAATGGCCCATTTTCAAGTTCAAACAATCCCTCGTGCAGGTAAACTCCTCGTTTTGTCAATTTTCGTGTGTTATAGGTCACCATATTTTTTGGTGATCCAGAATTCCGACCTCATTTTCGCCAAAATTTTACCTGGACGTCGGTTAAAACTTTATCTATGGAGCCAGTTGGCTCTCACGGTAAAAATGGTCCATTTTCAAGGTCAAACGAGCGCTAGAGTAGGGAAACCCCACATTTTATCGATTTTCGTGTGATGTAGTCGCCGAATTTTTTGGTGATCCAGAATATTGACCTCATTTTTGCAAAAAATTTACTTGGACGTCTGTTAAGACCACCTATGGGGACAGTTGGCCAAGACAACCAAAACGATCCAAATGCAACGTCAAACGAGCCCTAGAGCAAGTAAACCTTCCATTTTGCCGATTTTCCTGTGCTATAGGTCATTATCTCTTTTGGTGATCCAGAATTATGACCTCATTTTTGTCAAAATTTTACCTGTACGTCTGTTAAGACCTTACCTATGGAGCCAGTTGGCCCTCATGGCTAGAATGGCCCATTTTCAAGGTCAAACTAGACCGATAGCAGGTAAACCCCCATTTTTACCAATTTTCGTGTGCTATAGGCCACAGATTTTTTGGTGATCGAGAATTTCGACCTCATTTTTGCTAAAAATTTACCTGAACGTCCGTTAAGACCTTACCCATTTGAGCCAGTTGCCCTTAACGGCCAAAACTACCCATTTTCAAGGTCAAACGATCCCTAGAGTTGGTAAACCCCCCCATTTTGCCGATTGTCTTGTGCTATTGATCACCATCTTTTTTGGTGATCAAGAATTCTGACTTCATTTTTGCTAAAAAATTTCCTACACGTCCATTAAGAACTTACCTATGAAGCCAGTTGGCCCACACGGCAAAACTGGGCCATTGTCAAGGTAAAACGAGAACTAGAGCAGGTAAACCCCCATTTTGCTGATATTCTTGTGCTATAATCCATGGATTTTTTGGTGATCTAGAATCCGACCTCATTTTTGACAAAATCTTACCTGGACGTCCGTTAAAACCTCACCAATAGGGACAGTTGGCCCTCACGGCCAAAACGATCCATTTTCAAGGTCAAACGAGCCCTAGAGCAGGTAAACCCCCTATTTTGCCAATTTTCGTGTGCTATAGGTCGCCATCTTTTTTAGTGATCTAGATATCCGACCTTATGTTTGCCAAAATTTTACCTCGTCGTCCATTAAGACCTTACCTATGGGGCCAGTTGGCCCTCACGGCCAGAATGGCCCATTTTCATGGTCAAACGAGACCTACAGCATGTAAACCCCCAATTTTACCGAATTTCGTGTGCTATAGCCCATAGATTTTTTGGTGATCCAAAATTCTGACCTCATTTTTGCTAAAGTTTTACCTGGACGTCCGTTAAGACCTTATATATGTAGCCAGTTGGCCCTCACGGCCAAAATGATCCTTTTTCAAGGTCAAACGAGCCCTAGAACAGGTAAACCCCCTATTTTACCGATTTTCGTGTACTATAGTCCACAAATTTTTTGGTGATCCGGAATTTCAACATCATTATTGCCAAAATTTTACATGGACATCCGTTAAAACCTTATATATGGAATAGTTTGCCCTCACATCCAAAATGGCCCTTTTTCAATGTCAAACGAGCCCTAGAGTAGGTAAAACCCACACTTTACCAATTTTTGGGTGTTATAGTCCACAGATTTTTTGGTGATCCGGAATTTCGACCTCATTTTAGCCAAAATTATACTTGGACGTCCGTTAAGACCTTATCTATGGAGCTAGTTGGCCGTCACGACCAAAATGGCCATTTTCAAGGTCAAACGAGCCCTATAGCAGGTAAACCCCCTATTTTTCCAATTTTCGTGTGCTATAGTCCACGGATTTTTTTGTGATCCGGCATTTTAACATCATAATTGCCAAAATTTACCTGGACTTCCGTTAAGACCTTATCTATGGAGCAAGTTTGCCTTCACGTCCAAAATGGCCCATTTTCAAGGTCAAACAAGCCCTAGAGTAGGTAAACCCCAAACTTTACCAATTTTCGTGTGGTATAGTCCACGGATTTTTTGGTGATCCAGAATTCCGACCTCATTTCTGCCAAAATTATACCTGGACGTCCGTTAAGACTTTATATATGGAGCCAGTTGACCGTCACGGCCAAAATGACCCATTTTCAAGGTCAACCGAGCCCTATAGCAGGTAAACCCTCCATTTTGCCGATTTTTCTGTGATATAGGTCACCATCTTTTTTAGTGATCCAAGATTCCGACCTCAATTTTTCCAAAATTATACCTGGTCGTCCATTAAGAACTTACCTATGGATCTAGTTGATCCTCATGGCCAGAATGGCCCAGTTTCAAGGTCAAACGAGCCATAAAGCAGGTAAACCCCCCATTATACTGATATTCGTGGTCTATAGTCCACAGATTTTTTTGTTATCCAAAATTCCAACCACATTTTTGCCAAAATTTTACATGGACGTTCTTTAAGACCTTATCTATGTAGCCAGTTTGCCGTCACGGCCAAAATGGCCAATTTTCAAGGTCAAACGAGCCCTAGAGCAGGTAAACCCCCATTTTGCCGATGTTCGTGTGCTATATGTCACCATCTTTTTTTGTGATAAAGAATTACGACATCATTTTTGCCAAAATTTTACCTGGACGTCCCTTAAGACCTTACCTATGGAGCCAGTTGGCCCTGACGGCCAGAATGGCCCATTTTCAAGGTCAAACGAGACCTAGAGCATGTAAACCCCAATTTTACCGATTTTCGTGTGCTATAGTCCCCAGAATTTGTGGTGATCCAGAATTTCGACCTCATTTTTGCTAAAATCTTACCTGGACGTCTGTTAAAACCTTATTTATGGAGCCAGTTGGCCCTCACGGCTAAAATGGACCATTTTCAAGGTCAAACGAGCCCTAGAGCAGGTAAACCCCCTTATTTTACTGATTTTCGTGTGCTATAGTCCATGGATTTTTTTGTGATCCAGAATTTCGACATCATTATTGCCAAAATTTTACATGGATATCCGTTAAGACCTTATCAATAGAGCTAGTTTGCCCTCACTTCCAAAACGGCCCAGTTTCAAGCTCAAACGAGCCCTAGGATAGGTAATACCCCCGCTTTACCAATTTTCATGTGCTATAGTCCATAGATTTTTTGGTGACCCAGAATTCCGACCTCATTTTTACCAAAATTATACGTGGACGTTCGTTAAGACCTTATCTATGGAGCCGGTTGGCCGTCACGGCCAAAATGGCCCATTTTCAAGGTCAAACGAGCCCTATAGCAGGTAAACCCCTCATTTTGCCGATTTTCCTGTGATATAGGTCACCATCTTTTTAGCGATCCAAACTTCCGACCTCATTTTTGCCAAAATTGTACCTGGTCGTCCGTTAAGACCTTACCTTTGGAGCTAGTTGGCCCTCATGGCCAGAATGGCCCATTTACAAGGTCAAACGAACCATAGAACAGGTAAACCCCCCATTTTACCGATTTTCGTGTGCTGTAGTACACAAATTTTTTGGTGATCTAAAATTTTGACCTCAGTTTTGCCAAAATTTTAGCTGGACGTTCGTTAAGACCTTATTTATGGAACCAGTTTGCCCTAACGTCCAAAATGGCCCATTTTCAAGCTCAAACGAGCCCTAGAGTAGGTAAACCCCCATTTTACCAATTATCGTGTGCTATATATAGTGCACGGAGTTTTAGGTGATCCGTATTTATGACCACATTTTTGCCAAAATTATACCTGGACGTCCGTTAAGACAATATCTATGGAGCCAGTTGTCCCTTACGGTAAAAATGGCCAATTTTCAAGTTCAAACGAGCCCTAGAGCAGGTAAACCCCTCATTTTGCCGATTTCGTGTGCTCTAAGTCACTATCTTTTTTGGTGATCCAGAATTCCGACCTAATTTTTGCCAAAATTTTACCTGGACGTCCGTTAAGACCTTACATATGGAGCCAGTTGGCCCTCATGGCAAGAATGGCCCGTTTTCAAGGTCAAACGAGACCTAGAGCAGGTAAACCCCCCATTTTACCGATTTTCGTTTGCTATAGTCCAAGGATTTTTTGGTGATCCAGAATTCCGACGTCATTTTTTCTAAAATCTTACCTTGACGTCCGTTAAGACCTTATCTATGGAGACAGTTGACCCTCACGGCCAAAATGGCCCATTTTCAAGGTCAAACGAGCCCTAGAGCCGGTAAACCCCCTATTTTACCGATTTTATTGTGCTATAGTCCACAGATTTTTTGGTGATCCGGAATTCTGACCTCATTTTTGACAAAGGTTTACCTCGACGTCCGTTAAGACCTTACCTGTGGAGCCAGTTGGCTCTCACGGCCAAAATGGCCAATTTTCAAGGTCAAATGAGCCCTAGAGCTGGTAAACTCCCAATTTTACCGATTTTCGTGTGCTATAGTCCATGGATTTTTTGGTGATCTAAAATTCTGACCTCATTTTTGCCAAAAGTTTACCTGGACGTCCGTTAAGATCTTACCTGTGGAGCCAGTTGGCTCTAACGACCAAAACGACTCATTTCCAAGGTCAAACGATCCTAGAGCAGGTAAACCCCCACTTTTACCGATTTTTGTGTGCTATAGTCCAATGATTTTTTGGTGATCCAGAATTCCGACCTCATTTTTGCTAAAATTTTACCTGGACGTTCGTTAAAACCTTATCTATGGAGCAGGTTGGACCTCACGGCAAAAATGACCCATTTTGAAGGTCAAACAAGTGCTAGAGTATGGAAACACCCCATTTTACCTATTTTCGAGTGCTATAGTCCACGGATTTGTTGGTGATCCGAAATTCCGACCACATTTTTGCAAAAATTATACCTGGACGTCCGTTAAGACCTTATCTATAGAGCTAATTGTCCCTCACGGCAAAAATGGCCCATTTTCAAGAACAAACGATCCCTAGAGTAGGTTGACCCCCTATTTTGCTAATTTTCGTGTGCTACATGTCACCATATTTTTTGGTGATAAAGAATTCCGACCTCATTTTTGCCAAAATTTTACCTGGACGTCCGGTAAGACCTTACCTATGGAGCCAGTTGGGCCTCACGAACAGACTGGCCCATTTTCAAGGTCAAACGAGACCTAGAGAAGGTAAACCACCCATTTTACCAATTTTTGTGTGCTATAGTGCACGGATTTTTTGGTGATCCGAAATTCCGACCTCATTTTTGCCAAAATTATACCTGGACGGCCGTTAAGACATTCTCTATGGAGTGAGTTGGCCTTCATGACTAAAATGGCCCATTTTCAAGGTCAAACGATCCTTAGACCAGGTAAACGTCCCATTTTGCCAATTTTCATGTACTATAGGTCACGATCTTTTTTAGTGATCAAGAATTTCGACGTCAGTTTTGCAAAAATTTCAACTGGAAGTCCATTAAGACCTTAGCTATGGAGCCAGTTGGCCGACACGGCAAGAATAGCCTATTTTCAAGGTCAAACGAGCCCTAGAGAAGGTAAACCCCCCATTTTATCAATTTTCGTGTGGTATAGTCCACGGAATTTTTGGTGATCCAAAATTCCGACCTAATTTTTGCTTAAATTATACCTGGACGTCTGTTAGGACCTTATCTATGGAGCCGGTTGTCCCTCACGGCCAAAATGTCCGATTTTCAATGTCAAATGAGCCCTAGAGCATGTAAATCCCCATTTGGCCGATTTTCGTGTGCAATAGTTCACCATCTTTTTTGCTGATCCAGAATTCCGACCTCATTTTTACCATAATTTAACCTGGACGTACGTTAATACCTTACCTATGAAGCCTGTTGGCCATCTCGGCCAGAATGACCCATTTTCAATGTCAAACGAGCCCTAGAATAGGTAAACCCCCATTTTACCAATTTTTGTGTGCTATATTCCATGGATTTTTTGGTGATCCAGAATTCCGACCTCATTTTTGCCAAAATTTTACCTGGACGTCCGTTAAGACTTTATATATGGAGCAAGTTGGCCCTCACGGCCAAATTGGCCCATTTTCAAGGTCAAACGATCCCTAGAGCATGTAAACCCATCGTTTTATCGATTTTTGTGTGATATTGTCCACAGATTTTTTGGTGATCCAAAATTTCGACCTCATTTTTGCCAAAATTTACCTGGACATCCGTTAAGACCTTATCTTTGGGGACTGTTTGCCCTCACGTCCAAAATGGCTCATTTTCAAGGCCAAATGACCCCTAGAGCAGGTAAACCCCCAATTTTACCGATTTTTGTGTGCTATAGTCCACAGATTTTTTGGTGATCTGAAATTCCAACCTCAATTTTACCAAAATTATACCTGGACTTCGTTAAAAACTTATCGATGGAGCCAATTGGCCCTCTCTACCAAAATGGCCCATTTTTAAGGTCAAACAAGCCTTAGAGCAGCAAAACCCCTCATTTTTCCGATTTTCGTTTGCTATAGGTCACCATCTTTTTTGGTGATTCAGAATTCCGACCTCATTTTTACCAAAATTTAACCTGGACGTCCGTTAAGACTTTACCTATGGAGCCAGTTGGGTCTCACGACCAGACTGACCCATTTACAAGGTCAAACAAGACCTAGAGCAGGTAAACCCCCTATTTTATCGATTTTCATGTCCTATAGTCCACAGATTTTTTGGTGATCCAAAATTCCGACCTTATCTATGGAGCCAGTTGTCCCACACGGCCAAAATGGACCATTTTCAAGGTCAAACGATCCCTAGAGCAGGTAAACCCCCCCTTTAATTGATATTCCTGTGCTATAGTCCACGAATTTTTTGGTGATCCAGAATTCCGACCTCATATTTGCCAAAATTTTACTAGGACTTCCGTTAATACCCTATATATGGAGCTAGTTCGCCCTCACGGCCAAAATGGCCCATTATAAAGGTCAAACGAGCCCTAGAGCAGGAAAACCCCCTATTTTACTGATTTTTGTGTGATATAGTGCACAGATTTTTTGGTGATCCGGAATTTCTATCTCATTTTTGCCATAATTATACCTGGACGTCCGTTAAGACATTATCTATGGAGCCAGTTGGCTCTCATGGCCAAAATGTCCCATTTTCAAGGTCAAACGAACCCTAGAGCAGGTAAACCTCCCATTTTGCCGATTTTCGTGTGCTATAGGTCACAGTCTTTTTTGGTGATAAAGAATTCCGAACTCATTTTTGCTAAAATTTTACCTGTATGTCCGTTAAGACCTTACCTATAGAGATAGTTGGCCCTCATGGATAGAATGGACCATTTTCAAGGTCAAACGAGCCCTAGATCAGGTAAACCCCCCCATTTTAGCGATTTTAGTTTGCTATAGTCCACAGATTTTTGGTGATCCAGAATTTCGAGCTCATTTTTGCTAAAATTTTATCTGGACGTTTGTTAAAACATTATCTATGGAGCCAGTTGGCCCTCACGGCCAAAATGTCCCATTTTCAAGGTCAAACGAGCCCTAGAGCAGATAAACCTCTCATTCTACCAAATTTCGTGTGCAATAGTCCACAAATTTTTTGGTGATCCAGAATTTCGACCTCATTTCTTTAAAAAAATTTCCTGGACGTCCGTTAAGACCTTAACTACGGGGACAGTTGGCCCTCACGGCCAAAATGATCCATTTTTAAGGTAAAACGAGACCTAGAGCAGGTAGAGCCCTCATTTTGCCGATTTTCTTGTGCTTTAGGTCACCATCTTTTTTGGTGATAAAAAATTCCAACCTCATTTTTGCCAAAATGGCCTATTTTCAACGGCAAAAGAGCCCAAGAGTGGGTAAACCCCCTATTTTGTCGATTTTCGTGTGCTATAGGTCACCATCTCTTTTGGTGATCCAGAATTCCGACCTCATTTTTTTCAAAATTTTTCTTGGACGTTCGTTAAGACCTTACCTATGGAGCCAGTTGGCACTCATGGCTAGAATGGCCCATTTTCAAGGTCAAACAAGACCTAGAACAGGTAAACCCCCTATTTTACCGATTTTCGTGTACTATAGTCCACATATTTTTTGGTGATCCAGAATTCCGACCATATTTTTGCCAAAATTTTACCTGGACATCCGTTAAGACCTTCTTTATGGAGATAGTTGGCCCTCACGGTCAAAATGGCTCATTTTCAAGGTCAAACGAGCCCTAAAGCAGGAAAACCCCCCATTTTTCTCGATTTTCGAGTGCTATAGGTCACCATCTTTTATGGTGATCCAGAATTCCGACCTCATTTTTACCAAAATTCAACCTGGACATATGTTAAGACCTTACCTATGGAGCCAGTTGGGCCTCACGAACAAAATAGCCCATTTTCAAGGTCAAACGAGACCTAGAGCAGGTAAACCCCCATTTTACCGATTTTCACGTGCTATAGTCCACACATTCTTTGGTGATCGAGAATTCTGACCTCAATTTTGCCAAAATTTTTACCTGAACGTCCATTAAGACCTTATCTATGGAGCTAGTTGTCCCACACGGCCAAAATGGACCATTTTCAAGGTCAGACGAGCCCTAGAGCAGGTAAACCCCCCATTTTACTGATTTTCGTGTGCTATTGTCCACAGATTTTTTGGTGATCCGGAATTCCGACCTCATATTTGCCAAAATTTTACTTGGACTTCCGTTAAGACCTTATATATATGGAGCTAGTTGGACCTCACAGCCAAAATGGCCCATTTTCAAGGTAAAACGAGCCCTAGAGTGGGTAAACCCCCCATATTACCGATTTTCGTGTGTTTATAGTCCACGAATTTTATGGTGATCTAAAATTCCGACCTCATTTTTTCCAAAATTATATCTGGACGTCTGTTAAGACCTTATCTATGAAGCTAGTTGGCCCTGACGGCGAAAATGTCCCATTTTCAAGGTCAAACGAGCCCTAGAGCAGATAAACCTCCCATTTTGCCAATTTTCGTGTGCTATAGGCCACAAATTTTTTGGTGATCTGGAATTCCGACCTCATTTTCGCCAAAATTTTACCTAGACGTCCGTTAAGACCTTACCTATGGGAACAGTTTGCCCTCACGGCGAAAACAATCCATTTTCAAGGTCAAACGAGCCCTAGAGCAGGTAAACCCCCCATTTTGCCTATTTACGTAAGTTAAAGGTCACCATCTTTTTTGGTGATAAAGAATTCCAATCTCATTTTTGCCAAAATTTTACCTGAACATCCGTTACGACCTTATCTATTGAGCCAGTTGGCCATCACGGTAAAAATGGCTCTTTTTCAAGGTTTAACGAGCCCAAGAAAAGCTAAACCCGACATTTTAACGATTTTCGTGTGCTATAGTCCACAGATTTTTTGGTGATCCAAAATTCCGACCTTATTTTAACCAATATTACACCTGGACGTCCGTTAAGACCTTATCTATTGAGCCAGTTATCCCTCACGGCCAAAATGGCCCATTTTCTACGTCTAAGAAGCCCTAGAGTAGGTAAACCCCCTATTTTTCCAATTTTCAAGTGCTATACGTCACCATCTTTTTTGGTGATCCATAATACTGACCTCATTTTTGCCAAAATTTTACTTGGACGTCCATTAAAACCTTACCTATGGAGCCAGTTGGCACTCACGGCCAGAATGGCCCATTTTCAAGGTCAAACGAGACCTAGAGCAGGTAAACCCCCCATATTACCAATTTTCGTGTGCTATAGTCCACATATTTTTTGGTGATCCAGAATTCCGAACTCATTTTTGCCAAAATTTTACGTGGACATCCGTTAAAACCTTATCTATGGAGCTAGTTGGCCCTCACGGCAAAAATGGGTCATTTTCAAGGTCAAACGAGCCCTAGAGCAGGTAAACACCCCATTTTGCCAATTTTCGTGTGCTATAGGTCACTATATATTTTGGTGATAAAGAATTCCGACCACATTTTTGCCAAAATTTTACCTGAACGTCCGTTAAGACCTTATCTATGGATCCAGTTGGCCATCATGGCTAGAATGACAAATTTTCAAGGTCAAACGAGCCCTAGAGCAGCTAAACCCCCCATTTTACCGATTTTCGTGTGCTATAGTCCACATATTTTTTGGTGATTCGGAATTTCGACCACATTTTAGCCAAAATTATACATGGACGTCCGTTAAGACCTTATCTATGGAGTCAGTTGGCCCTCACGACAAAAATGGCTATTTTCAAGGTCAAACGATCCTTAGACCAGGTAAACCCCCCATTTTACCAATTTTCATGTACTATAGGTCACCATCTTTTTTGGTGATCCAGAATTCCGACCTTATTTTTGCCAAAATTTAACCTCGACGTCCGTTAAGACCTTACCAATGGAGCCAGTTGGCCCACACGGCCAGAATGGCTTATTTACAAGGTGAAACGAGCCCTAGAGAAGGTAAACCCCAAGGTTTACATATTTTCGTGTGCTATAAGTACACGAATTTTTTGGTGATCCAGAATTCCGACCTAATTTTCGCTAAAATTATACCTGGACGTTCGTTAAGACCTTATCTATGGAGCCAGTTGGCCCCTACGGCCAAAATGTCCGATTTTCAAGGTCAAATGAGCCCTAGAGCATGTAAACCCCCATTTGGCTGATTTTCGTGTGCTATGGTCCACATATTTTTTGGTAATCCGAAATTTCGTCCTAAATTTTGCCAAAATTATACCTGGACGTCCGTTAAGACCTTATCTATGTAGCCAGTTGGCTCTCTCTACCAAAATGGCCCATTTTTAAGGTCAAACGAGCCCTAGAGCAGGAAAACCCCCCATTTTTCTGATTTTCGTGTACTATAGGTCACCATCTTTTTTGGTGATCAAGAATTCCGACCACATTTTTGCCAAAATTTTACCTGAACGTCCGTTAAGACCTTATCTATGGAGCCAGTTGGCCATCATGGCTAAAATGACCAATTTTCAAGGTTAAAAGAGCCCTAGAGCAACTAAACCCCCCATTTTACCGATTTTCGTGTGCTATAGTCCGCAGATTTTTTGGTGATCCAAAATTCCGACGTCATTTTTACTAAAATTATACCTGGACGTCCGTTAAGATCTTATCTATGGAGCCAGTTGTCCCTAACGGACAAAATGGCCTATTTTCAACGTGAAACGAGCCCTAGAATAGGTAAACCCCCTATTTTGCTGATTTTCGTGTGCTATAGGCCACTATTTGGAGATCCAATATTCCGACCTCATTTTTGCCAAAACTTTACTTCGACGTCCGTTAAGACCTTACCAACGGAGCCAGTTGGCACTCACACCCAGAATGGCCCATTTTCAAGGTCAAACGAGACCTAGAGCAGGTAAACCTCCATTTTATCGATTTTCGTGTGTTATAGTCAACGAATTTATTGGTTATCTAGAATTCCAACATCATTTTTGTCAAAATTATACTTGGACGTCCGTTAAGACCTTATTTATGGAGCCAGTTGTCCCTCACGGCCAAAATGTCCCATTTTCAAGGTCAATAGAGCGCTAGACCAGGTAATACCCTCATTTTGCCGATTTTCGTGTACTATAGGTCACCATCTTTTTTGATGATCCAGAATTCCGACCTCATTTTTGCCAAAATTTAACTTGGACGTCCGTTAAGACCTTACCTATAGAGCCAGTTGCCCACACGGCCAGAATGGCCTATTTTCAAGGTCAAACGAGCCCTAGAGAAAGTAAACCCCCCATTTTACCGATTTTCATGTGCTATAGTCCACAGATTTTATGGTGATCTAGAATTCCGACCTAATTTTTGCTAAAATTATACCTGGACGTCCGTTAAGACCTAATCCATGGAGCCAGTTGGCCCTCACGGCCAAAATGTCCCATTTTCAGGGTCAAATGATCCCTAGAGCAGGTAAACCCCCATTTGGCCGATTTTCGTGTGCTATAGTTCAACATCTTTTTTGCTGAACCAGAATTTCGACCTCATTTTTACCAAAATTTAACCTGGACGTCCGTTAATACCTTACCTATGAAACCTATTGGCCCTCACGGCCAAAATGGCCCATTTTCAAGGTCAAACGACCATAGAGCAGGTAAACCCCTCATTTTACCGATTTTCGTGTGTTATAGTCCACATATTTTTTGGTGATCCAAAATTCTGATCTCATTTTTGCCAAAATTTACCTGGACGCCCGTTAAGACCTTATCTATGAGGCAAGTTTGCCCTCACGTCCAAAATGGCCCAATTTCAAGGCCAAATGATCCCTAGAGCAGGTAAACCCCCAATTTTACCGATTTTTGTGTGCTATAGTCCACAGATTTTTTGGTGATCCGAAATTCCGACCTCAATTTTTCCAAAATTATACTTGGACGTCAGTTAAGACCTTATCTATGGATCCAGATGGCCCTCTCGACCAAAATGGCCCATTTTTAAGGTCAAACGATCCCTAGAGCAGGAAAACCCCCCATTTTTCCATTTTTCGTATGCTATAGGTCACCATCTTTTTTGGTGATCCATAATTCCGACCTCATTTTTGACAAAATTTAACCTGGACTCCCTTTAAAACTTTACCTATGGAGCCAGTTGGGCCTCACGACCAGACTGGCCCATTTTTAAGGTCAAACGAGACCTAAAGCAGGTAAGCCCCCCATTTTATCGATTTTCATGTGTTATAGTCCACGTATTTTTTGGTGATCCAGAATTCCGACCTCCTTTTTGGCAAAATTTTTACCTGGACGTCCGTCAAGACCTTATCTATGGAGCCAGTTGTCCCACACGTCCAAAATGGACCATTTTCAAGGTCAAACAAGCCATAGAGTAGGTAAACCCCCCATTTTACTGATATTCCTGTGCAATAGTCCACAAATTTTTTGGTGATTCGGAATTCCAACCTTATATTTGCCAAAATTTTACTTGTACTTCAGTTAATACCTTATATATGGAGCTAGTTGGCCCTCACGGCCAAAATGGCCCATTTTAAAGGTCAAACGAGCCCTAGAGTAGGTAAACCCTCCATTGTACTGATATTCATGTGCTATAGTCCACAAATTTTTTGGTGATCCAAAATTTCATCGTCATGTTTGCCAAAATTATACCTGGACGTCTGTTAAGACCTTATCTATGGAGCCAGTTCGGCCTCTCGGCCAAATTTGCCCATTTTCAAGGTCAAACGAACCCTAGAGCAGGTAAACCTCCCATTTTGCCAATTTTCGTGTGCTATAGGTCACAATCTTTTTTGGTGATAAAGAATTCCGACCTCATTTTTGCCAAAATTTTACTTGGATGTCCGTTAAGACCTTACCTATAGAGACAATTGGCCCTCATGGCCAGAATGGCCCATTTTCAAGGTCAAACGAGCCCTAGAGCAGGTAAACCCCCCATTTTACCGATTTTAGTTTGCTATAGTCCACAGATATTTGGTGATCCAGAATTCCGAGCTCATTTTTGCTAAAATTTTATCTGGACGTTTGTTAAAACCTTATCTCTGGAGCCAGTTTGCCCTCACCGCTGAAATTTCCAATTTTCAAGGTCAAACGAGCCCTAGAGCAGATAAACCTCTCATTCTATCGAATTTAGTGTTCTATAGTCCACAGATTTTTTGGTGATCCGAAATTCCGACCTCATTCTTGGAAAAAATTTTCCTGGACGTCCGTTTAGACCTTACCTTTGGGGACAGTTGGCTCTCACGGCCAAAACGATCCATTTTTAATGTCAAACGATCCCTAGAGCAGGTAAACCCCCCATTTTGCCGATTTTCGTGTGCTATAGGTCAACATCTTTTTTGGTGATAAATAATTCCAACCTCATTTTTGCCAAAAATTTACCTAAACGCCCTTTAAGACCTTATCTATGGAGCCAGTTGGCCATCACAGCAATAATGGCACATTTTCAAGGTCAAACGAGCCCTAGCGAAGCTAAACCCACCATTTTACCGATTTTCGTGTGCTATAATCTAAAGATTTTTTGGTGATCCAAAATTCTAACTTCATTTTCGCCAAAATTATACCTGGACGTCCGTTAAGACCTTATCTATGGTGCCAGTTATCCCTCACGACCAAAATGACCTATTTTCAATGTCAAACGAGCCCTAGAGTAGGTAAACCCCCCATTTTGCGGATTTTCGAGTGCTATTGGTCACCATCATTTTTGGTGATCCAGAATTCCGACCTCATTTTTTGCAAAAAATTTACTTGGACGTTAGTTAAGACCTTACTTATGGAGCCAGTTGGCACTCACGGCTAGAATGGCGCATTTTCAAGGTCAAACGAGACCTAGAGCAGGTAAACCCCCCATTTTACCGATTTTCGCGTGCTATAGCCCACAGATTTTTTGGTGATCCAGAATTCCGACCTCAATTTTTCCAAAATTTTACATGGACATCTGTTATGAGCCTATCTATGGAGCTAGTTGGCCCTCACCGCCAAAATGGCTCATTTTCAAGGTCAAACGAGCCCTAGAGCAGATAAATCCCTGATTCTACTGATTTTCATGAGCTATAGTCCACATATTTTTTGGTGATACGGAATTCCGACCTCATTTTTGGCAAAATTTTACCTGGACCTCCGTTAAGACCTTACCTATGGGGACAGTTGGCCCTCACGGCCAAAACGATCCATTTTCAAGTTCAAACGAGCCCTAGAGCAGGAAAACCCCCATTTTGCCGATTTTCGTGTGCTATAGGTCACCATCTTTTTTGGTGATAAAGAATTTCGAACAAATTTTTGCCAAAAATTTACCTGAACATCCGTTAAGACCATATTTATGGAGCCAGTTGGCCATCACGGACAAAATGGCCTATTTTAAACATCAAACGAGCCCTAGAGTAGGTAAACCCCTTATTTTGCCAATTTTCGTTTGCTATAGATCATCAAATTTTTTGGTGATCAAGAATTCCGACCACATTTTTGCCAAAACTTTACTTGGACGTCTGTTAAGATCTTACCTATGGAGCTAGTTGGCACTCACACCACGAATGGCCCATTTTCAAGGTCAAACGAGACCTAGAGTAGGTAAACCCCCCATTTTACCAATTTTCGTGTGCTATAGTCCGCAGATTTTTTGGTGATCCAAAATTTTGACCTCATTTTTTCCAAAATATTACCTTGCCGTCCGTTAAGACCTTATCTATGGGCTAATTTGCCCTCACGGCCAAAATGGCCCATTTTTCAACGCCAAATGAACCCTAGAGCAGGTAAACCCCCCAATTTACCGATTTTCGTGTGCTTTAGTTAACGGATTTATTGGTTATCCAGAATTCCAACATCATTTTTACCAAAATTATACCTGGACATCCGTTAAGACCTTATTAATGGAGCCAATTGGCCCTCACGGCCAAAATGTCCCATTTTCAAGTTCAAACCAGCCCTAGAGCAGGTAAACCCTCCATTTTGCCGATTTTTTTGTGCCATAGGTCACCAACTTTTTTGGTGATCCAAAATTCGACCTTAATTTGTCCAAAATATTATCTAGACCTCCGTTAAAACCTTAACTATGGAGCCAGTTGGCCCTCACGGCCAAAATGGCCCATTTTCAAAGTCAAACGGACCCTAGAGCAGGTAAATCCCCATTTTACCGATTTTCGTGTGCTATAGTCCACAGATTTTTGGTGATCCAAAATTCCGACCACAGTTTTACCAAGATTTTACCTGGACGTCCGTTAAGACCTTATCTATGGAGCCAGTTGTCCCTCTCGACCAAAATGGCCCATTTTTAAGGTCAAGCGAGCCCTAGAGTAGGAAAACTCCCCATTTTTTGGATTTTCGTGTGTTATAAGTCACCATCTTTTTTGGTGATCCAGAAATCCGACCTCATTTTTGCCAAAATTTAACCTGGACGTCCGTTAAGACCTTACCTATGGAGCCAGTTGGGGCTCACGACCAAAATGGCCCATTTTCAAGGTCAAACGAGCCCTAGAGAAGTTAAATCCCCCATTTTACCAATTTTTGTGTGCGATAGTCCACCATCTTTATTGGTGATCTAGAATTCCGACCTCATATTTGCCAGAATTTTAACTGGACGTCCGTTAACACATTATCTATAGAGCCCGTTGGCCCTCACGGCTAAAATGACCATTTTCAATGTCAAACGAGACCTAGAGTAGGTAAACCCCCCATTTTATCGAATTTCGTGTGCTATAGTCCACACATTTTTTTGGTGATTCGAAATTTCGACCTCATTTTTGCCAAAATTATACCTGGACATCCGTTAAGACCATACCTATGGAGCAAGTTTGTCCTCACGGCCAGAATGACCCATTTTCAAGGTCAAACAAGCCCTAAAGTAGGTAAACCCCCATTTTACCGATTTTGTGTGTTACAGTCCACGTATTTTTTGTTGATCCAGAATTCCGACCTCATTTTTGCCAATATTTTACCTAGACGTTCGTTAAGACCTTATCTATGAATCCAGTTGGCCCTCACGCCTAAAATGGCCCATTTTCAAGGTCAAACGGGCCCTAGAGGAGGTATACCTTCATTTTACCAATTTTTGTATGATATAGTCCACAAATTTTTTGGTTATCCAGAATACCGACCTCATTTTTGCAAAAATTTTACCTGGACGTCTGTTAAGACCTTTTCTATTGAGGTAGTTGGCCGTTACAGCCAAAATGGCCCATTCTCAAGGTCAAACGAGCCCTAGAGGAGGTAAAGCCCTCATTTTATCGATTTTTGTGTGCTATAGTACACGTATTTTCTAGTGATACAGAATTCTGACAACATTTCTTCCATATTTTACCTGGACATCCGTTAAGACCATACCTAGGGAGCACGTTGGCCCTCACGGCCAGAATGACCCATTTTCAAGGTCAAACGAACCCTAAAGTAGGTAAAGCCCCATTTTACCGATTTTTGTGTGTTATAGTCCATGTATTTTTTGGTGATCCAGAATTCCAACCTCATTTTTGTCAAAATTTTACCTGCATGTCCGTTAAGACCTTATATATGAATCCAATTGGCCCTCACGTCTAAAATGGCCCATTTTCAAGGTAAAACGAGCCCTAGAGTAGCTAAACCCCCATTTTCCAATTTTTGTAGGCTATAGTCCACAGATTTTTTGGATATCCAGAATTACGACCTCATTTTTGCCAAAATTTTACCTGGACATCCGTTAAGACCTTATCTATGGAGCCAATTGGCCCTCACGGTCAAAATGGCCCATTTTTAAGGTCAAACGAGCCTTAGAGCAGGTAAACCCCCCATTTTATCGATTTTCGTGTGCGATAGTCCACCATCCTTTTTGGTGATCTAGAATTCCGAACTAATTTTACCAAAATTTTACCTGGACATCCGTTAAGATATTATCTATGGAGCCAGTTTGCCCTCACGGCCAAAATGACCCATTTTCAATGTCAAACGAGACCTAGAGGAGGTAAACCCCTCATTTTACCAATTTTTGTGTGCTATAATAGTACACACATTTTCTGGCGATCCGAAATTCCGACCTCATTTTTGCCAAAATTATACCTGGACGTCCGTTAAGACCTTAGCAATGGAGCAAGTTTGTCCTCACGTCCAAAATGGCCCTTTTACAAGGTCAAACGACCCCTAGAGCAGGTAAACCCCCCATTTTACCGATTTTCGTGTGCTATAGTCCACAAATTTTTTGGTGATCTGAAATTTCGACCTCATATTTGCCAAAATTTTACCTGGACGTCCGTTAAGACGTTATCTATGGGGCAAGTTTGCCCTCACGTCCAAAATGGCCCTTTCACAAGGTCAAACGACCCCTAGAGTAGCTAAACCCCCATTTTACCGATTTTTGTGTGCTATAGTCCACAGATTTTTTGGTGATACAGAATACCGACCTCATTATTACAAAATTTTACTTAGACGTCTGTGAAGACCTTATCTATGGGCTAGGTGGCCCTCACGGCCAAAATGGCCCATTTCAAGGTCAAATGAGCCCTAGAGCTGGTAAACCCCTTATTTTACCGATTTTTGTGTGCTATAGGTCAGCATTTGTTTTGGTGATGTAGAATTCATACCTCATTTTTGCTAAAATTTAACATGGATGTCCGTTAAGACCTTACATATTGAGCCAGTTGGCCCTCACGACCAGAATGACCTATTTTCGAGGTTAAACGAACCCTAGAGAAGGTAAACCCCCAATTTTACCGATTTTCTTGTGCTATAGTCCACAGATTTATTGGTGATCCAGAATTTCGAAAGAAATTTTGCTAAAATTATACTTGGATATTCGTTTAGACCTTATCTGTGGAGCCAATTAGCCCTCACGGCCAAAATTGACAATTTTCAAGATCAAATGAGCCCTAGAGCAGGTAAACCCCAATTTGGCCGATTTTCGTGTGCTATAGTTCACCATCTTTTTTGTTAATCCAGAATTAGGACCTTATTTTTGCCAAAATATTACTAGGACGTCCGTTAAGACCTTACCTATCGACCCAGTTGGCCCTCATCGCGAAAATGGCCCATTTTAACGGTCAAACGAGCCCTAGAGCAGGTAAACCCCCATTTTACCAATTTTCGTGTGCTATAGTCCACAGATTTTTTGGTGATTCGAAATTCCGACCATATTTTTGCCAAAATTTTACATGGACGTCCGTTAAGACCTTACATATGGAGCCAGTTGGCCCACACGGCCAGAATGGCCTATTTTCAAGGTCAAACGAGCCCTAGAGAAGGTAAACCCCCCGTTTTATCGATTTTCATGTGCTATAGTCCACGAATTTTTTGGTGATCCGGAATTCCGACCTTATTTTTGCCAAAATTATACATAGACGTCCGTTAAGACCTTATCTATGGAGCGAGTTGGCCCTCCGGCAAAAATGGCCCATTTTCAAGGTCAAACGAGACCTAGAGTAGGTAAACCCCCTATTTTGCTGATTTTCGTGTGCTATAGGTCACCATCTTTTTTGTAGATCCAAAATTCCGACCTCATTTTTGCCAAAATTTATCCTGGACGTCCGTTAAGACCTTACCTATGGAGCCAGTTGGCCCCCATGGCCAGAATGGCCTATTGTCAAGGTCAAACGAGCCCTAGAAAAGATAGACCCCCCATTTTTACATTTTCGTGTGCTATATTCTACGGAT
This sequence comes from Solanum verrucosum, assembly GCF_900185275.1. Classification (NCBI taxonomy): domain Eukaryota; kingdom Viridiplantae; phylum Streptophyta; class Magnoliopsida; order Solanales; family Solanaceae; genus Solanum; species Solanum verrucosum. The sequence goes on from NW_026020812.1 coordinate 212,051, forward strand.
TTTTTGGTGATCCAAATTCCGACCTAATTTTTCCTAAAATTATACCTGGACATCCATTAAGACCTTATCTATGGAGCCAGTTGGCCATCATGGCCAAAATGGCCCGTTTTCAAGGTCAAATGAGCACTAGAGCAGGTAAAACCCCATTTGGCCGATTTTCGTGTGTTATAATTCTGCATCTTTTTTGGTGATCCAGAATTCCGAAATCATTTTTTTCCAAAATTTTACATGGACGTCCGTTAAAACCTTACCTATGAAGCCAGTTCACCCTCATGGCCAGAATGGCCCATTTTCAAGGTCAAACGAGCCCTAGAGTAGGTAAACGCCATTTTACCGATTTTTGTGTGCTATAGACAAGTGATTTATTGGTGATCCAGAATTCCATCCTCATTTATGCCAAAATTTTACCTGGACGTCCGTTAAGACTTTATATATGGAGCAAGTTGGCCGTCACAGCCAAAATTGCCCATTTTCTAGGTAAAACGACCCCTAGAGCAGGTAAACCCCCCATTTTATCGATTTTCGTGTGCTATAGTCCATAGATTTTTTGGTGATCCGAAATTCCGACCTCATTTTTGCCAATATTTACCTGGACGTCCGTTAAGACCTTATCTATGAGGCCAGTTTGCCCTCACGTCCAAAATGACCCATTTTCAAGGCCAAATGATCCCTAGAGCAGGTAAAACCCCATATTTTACCCATTTTTGTGTGCTATAGTCCACGGATTTTTTGGTGATCCGAAGTTCCGACCTCATTTTTGCCAAAATTATACCTGGACGTCCGTTAAGACCTTATATATGGAGCCAGTTTGCCCGCACAACCAAAATGTCCCATTTTCAATGTCAATAAAGCCCTAGAGCATATAAACCCCCCATTTTACCGATTTTCGTATGCTACAGTGCACGGATTTTTTGGTGATCCAGAATTCTGACCTTATTTTTGCCAAAATTTTACCTGGACGTCCGTTAAGACATTATCTATGGAGTTAGTTGACCCTTATGGCCAAAATGACCCATTGTTAAGGTCAAACGAGCTCTAGAGCAGGTAAACCCCCCATTTTACCGATTTTCGTGTGCTATAGTACACGTATTTTCTAGTGATCCAGAATTCCGATGACATTTTTGCCAAAATCTTACCTGGACATCCGTTAAGACCATACATATTGAGCCAGTTAGCCCTCAAGGCAAGAATGACCCATTTTCAAGGTCAAACGAACCCTAAAGTAGGTAAACCCCCATTTTACCGATTTTTGTGTGCTATAGTCCACTGATTTTTTGGTGATCCAGAATTTCGACCTCATTTTTGCGAAAATCTTACCTGGATGTCCGTTAAAACCTCACCTATGGGGACAGTTGTTCCTCATTTTACTGATTTTTGTGTGCTATAGTCCATCAAATTTTTGGTGATCCGGAATTCTGACCTCATTTTTGGCAAAATTATACCTGGACGTTCGTTAAGACCATATCTATGGAGCCAGTTATCCCTCACAACCAAAATGGCCCATTTTCAAGGTCAAACGATCCCTAGAGCAGGTAAACCCCACAATTTGCCGATTTTCGTGTGCTATAGGTCACCATCTTTTTTGGTGATCCAAAATTTTGACCTCATTTTTGCTAAAATTTAACCTGGTCGTCCGTTAAGACATTACCTATTGTGCTAGTTTGCCCACACGGCCAGAATGGCCTATTTTCAAGGTCAGACGAGCCCTAGCGAAGGTAAACCCCCATTTTACCGATTTTCGTATGCTATAGACCACGGATTTTTTGGTGATCTAGAATTTCGGCCGTATTCTTTCTAAAATTATACCTGGACGTCCGTTAAGACCATATCTATGGAGCCAGTTATCCCTCACAACCAAAATGGCCCATTTTCAAGGTCAAACGATCCCTAGAGCAGGTAAACCCCACAATTTGCCGATTTTCGTGTGCTATAGGTCCCCATCTTTTTTGGTGATCCAAAATTTTGACCTCATTTTTGCTAAAATTTAACCTGGTCGTCCGTTAAGACATTACCTATTGAGCCAGTTTGCCCACACGGCCAGAATGGCCTATTTTCAAGGTCAGACGATCCTAGAGCGGGTAAACCCCCACTTTTACCGATTTTTGTGTGCTATAGTCCAACGATTTTTTGGTGATCCAGAATTCCGACCTCATTTTTGCTAAAATTTTAGTTGGACGTTCGTTAAAACCTTATCTATGGAGCAGGTTGGACCTCACAGCAAAAATGACCCATTTTGAAGGTCAAACAAGTGCTAGAGTATGGAAACCCCCCATTTTACCTATTTTCGAGTGCTATAGTCCACGGATTTGTTGGTGATCCGAAATTCCAACCATATTTTTGCAAAAATTATACCTGAACGTCCGTTAAGACCTTATCTATAGAGCTAATTGTCCCTCACGGCAAAAATGGCCCATTTTCAAGAACAAACGATCCCTAGAGTAGGTTGACCCCCTATTTTGCTAATTTTCGTGTGCTATATGTCACCATCTTTTTTGGTGATAAAGAATTCCGACCTCATTTTTGCCAAAATTTTACCTGCACGTCCGTTAAGACCTTACCTATGGAGCCAGTTGGGCCTCACGAACAGACTGGCCTATTTTCAAGGTCAAACGAGACCTAGAGCAGGTAAACCACCCATTTTATCAATTTTTGTGTGCTATAGTGCACGGATTTTTTGGTGATCCGAAATTTCGACCTCATTTTTGCCAAAATTATACCTGGACGTCCGTTAAGACATTCTCTATGGAGTCAGTTGGCCTTCATGACTAAAATGGCCCATTTTCAAGGTCAAACGATCCTTAGACCAGGTAAACGCACCATTTTGCCAATTTTCATGTACTATAGGTCACGATCTTTTTTGGTGATCCAGAATTCCGACCTTATTTTTGCCAAAATTTAACCTCGACGTCCGTTAAGACCTTACCTATGGAGCCAGTTGGCCCACACGGCCAGAATGGCCTATTTTCAAGGTCAAACGAGCCCTAGAGAAGGTAAACCCCCCATTTTACCAATTTTCGTATGCTATAGTCCACAGAATTTTTGGTGATCCAAAATTCCGACCTAATTTTTGCTTAAATTATACCTGGACGTCCGTTAGGACCTTATCTATGGATACGGTTGTCCCTCACGGCCAAAATGTCCGATTTTCAATGTCAAATGAGCCCTAGAGCATGTAAATCCCCATTTGGCCGATTTTCGTGTGCAATAGTTCACCATCTTTTTTGCTGATCCAGAATTCCGACCTCATTTTTACCATAATTTAACCTGGACGTACGTTAATACCTTACCTATGAAGCCTGTTGGCCATCTCGGCCAGAATGACCCATTTTCAATGTCAAACGAGCCCTAGACTAGGTAAACCCCCATTTTACCAATTTTTGTGTGCTATATTCCATGGATTTTTTGGTGATTCAGAATTCCGACCTCATTTTTGCCAAAATTTTACCTGGACATCCGTTAAGACTTTATATATGGAGCAAGTTGGCCCTCAACGTCCAAAATGGCTCATTTTCAAGGCCAAATGACCCCTAGAGCAGGTAAACCCCCAATTTTACCGATTTTTGTGTGCTATAAGTCCACAGATTTTTTGGTGATCCGAAATTCCAACCTCAATTTTACCAAAATTATACCTGGACTTCGTTAAAAACTTATCGATGGAGCCAGTTGTCCCTCTCTACCAAAATGGCCCATTTTTAAGGTCAAACAAGCCTTAGAGCAGCAAAACCCCTCATTTTTCCGATTTTCGTTTGCTATAGGTCACCATCTTTTTTGGTGATCTAGAATTCCGACCTCATTTTTACCAAAATTTAACCTGGACGTCCGTTAAGACTTTACCTATGGAGCCAGTTGGGTCTCACGACCAGACTGGCCCATTTACAAGGTCAAACAAGACCTAGAGCAGGTAAACCCCCCATTTTATCGATTTTCATGTCCTATAGTCCACAGATTTTTTGGTGATCCAAAATTCCGACCTTATCTATGGAGCCAGTTGTCCCACACGGCCAAAATGGACCATTTTCAAGGTCAAACGATCCCTAGAGCAGGTAAACCCCCCTTTTATTGATATTCCTGTGCTATAGTCCACGAATTTTTTGGTGATCCAGAATTCCGACCTCATATTTGCCAAAATTTTACTTGGACTTCCGTTAATACCCTATATATGAAGCTAGTTCTCCCTCACGGCCAAAATGGCCCATTATAAAAATCAAACGAGCCCTAGAGCAGGAAAACCCCCTATTTTACTGATTTTTGTGTGCTATAGTGCACAGATTTTTTGGTGATCCGGAATTTCTATCTCATTTTTGCCATAATTATACTTGGACGTCCGTTAAGACATAATCTATGGAGCCAGTTGGCTCTCATGGCCAAAATGTCCCATTTTCAAGGTCAAACGAACCCTAGAGCAGGTAAACCTCCCATTTTGCCGATTTTCGTGTGCTATAGGTCACAGTCTTTTTTGGTGATAAAGAATTCCGAACTCATTTTTGCAAAAATTATACCTGGACGTCCGTTAAGACCTTATATATGGAGCCAGTTGGCCGTCATGACCAAAATGGCCATTTTCAAGGTCAATCGAGCCCTAGAGCAGGTAAAACACGCATTTTGCTGATTTTCTTATCGTATATATCGTGTGCTATAGTCCATGGATTTTTTGGTGATCCGGAATTCTAACCACATTTTTGCCAAAATTATAGTTGGACGTCTGTCAAGACCATATCTATGGTGCCAGTTGGCACTTGCGGCAAAAATGGCCCATTTTCAAGTTCAAACGAGCCCTAAAGCAGGAAAACCCCTCATTTTACTGATTTTCGTGTGCTATAGGTCACCATCTTTTTTAGAGATCCAGAATTCCGACCTCATTTTTGCCAAAGGTTTACTTGGATGTCCGTTAAGACCTTACCTGTGGAGCCAGTTGGGTCTGACAACTAAAACGACCCATTTCCAAGGTTAAACGATCCCAGAGCAGGTAAACCCCCACTTTTACCAATTTTCGTGTGCGTCCACGGATATTTTGGTTATCAAGAATTTCGACCTCATTTTTGCTAAAATTTTACCGGGACGTCCGTTAAAACCTTATCTGTGGAGCCAGTTGGCCCTCACAGCCAAAATGGCCCATTTCCAAGGTCACAGGAGCCCTAGAGAAGGTAAACCCCCCATTTTACCGATTTTCGTGTGCTATAGTCGACGAATTTTTTGGTGATCCAGAATTTCAACCTGATTTTTGTCAAAATTTTACCTGGACGTCCGTTAAGAGCTTATCTACGGAGCCAGTTGGCCCTCACGACAAAAATGGCCCATTTTCAAGGTCAAACGAGCCCTAGAGTAGGTAAACCCCCCATTTTGCCTATTTTCGAGTGCAATAGGTCACCATCTTTTTTGGTGATTAAGAATTCTGACTTCATTTCTGCCAAAATTTTACCTAGACATCGTTAAGACCTTACCTATGGAGCCACTTGGCCCTCAAGACCAGAATGACCCATTTTCAAGGTCAAACGAGACCAAGAGCAAGTAAACCCCCCATTTTTATCGATTTTCGTGTTCTATAGTCCACAGATTTTTTGGTGATCCAAAATTCTGACCTCATTTTTGCTAAAAATATACCTCGACGTCTGTTAAGACCTTATATATGGAGCTAGTTGGCCCTCACGACCAAAATGGCCCATTTTCAAGGTCAAACGAGCCCTAGAGCATGTAAACCCTTAATTTTACCGATTTTTGTGTGCTATAGTCCACAGATTTTTTGGTGATCTAGAATTCCAGCCTCATTTTTGCTAAAATTTTACGTGGACGTCTGTTAAGACCTTATCTATGGACCCAGTTGGCCCTCACGGCCAACATGGACCATTTTCTAGGTCAAACGAGCCCTAGAGCAGGTAATCCCCATATTTTACTGATTTTCGTGTGCTATATAGTCCCCAGATTTTTTGGTGATCTGGAATGTCAGCATCATTATTGCCAAAATTTTACCTGGACGTCCGTTAAGACCTTATCTATGGAGCAAGTTTTCCCTCACGTCCAAAATGGCCCATTTTCAATGTCAAACGAGCCCTAGAGTAGGTAAAATCCCCACTTTACCAATTTTCGTGTGATATAGTGCACAGATTTTTTGGTGATCCGAAATTCTGATCTCAATTTTGCCAAAATTTTACCTGGACATCCATTAAGACCTTATATATGGAGCTAGTTGGCCGTCACGGCCAAAATGGCCCATTTTCAATGTCAAACGAGCCCTACAGCAGGTAAACCCCCTATTTTACCGATTTTCCTATGATATAGGTTACCATCTTTTTTGGCGATACAAAATTTCGACCTCATTTTTGCTAAAATTATACCTGGTCATCCGTTACGACCTTACCTATGGAGCTAGTTGGCCCTCAAGGCCAGAATGGTCCGTTTTCAAGGTCAAACGAGCCACAGAGAAGGTAAACCCCCCATTTTACCGATTTACGTGTGCTATAGTCCACAGATTTTTTGGTGATCCAAAATTTCGACCTCATTTTTGCAAAAATTTTACCTGGACGTTCGTTAAGACCTTATCTATGGAACCAGGTTGCCCTAACGGCCAAAATGCCCCATTTTCAAGGTCAAACGAACCCTAGAGCAGGTAAACCCCCATTTTACCGATTATCATGTGCTATAGTCCATGAATTTTTTGGTGCTCTGGAATTTCGACATCAGTATTGCCAAAATTTTACCTGGACGTCCGTTAAGACCTTATCTATGGAGCTAGTTTGCCCTCACGTCCAAAATGACCCATTTTCAAGGTCAAACGAGCCTTAGAGTAGGTAAAACCCCCCACTTTACCAATTTTCATGTACAATATTACACGGATTTTTCGGTGATCCGGAATTCCGACCTTATTTTTGCCAAAATTATACCTGGACGTCCCTTAAGACTTTATCTATGAAGCCAGTTGGCCGTCATGGCCAAAATGGCTAAAATGGCCCATTTTCAAGGTAAATCGAGCCCTATAGCAGGTAAACCCCCCATTTTGACGATTTTCTTGTGATATAGGTCAACATCTATTTTGGTGATCCAAAATTCCGACCTCATTTTGGCCAAAATTATACTTTGACGTCTGTTAAGACCTTACTTATGGAGCTAGTTGGCCCTCACGGCCAGAATTGCCCATTTTCTAGGTCAAACAAACCCTAGAGAAGGTAAACCCCCCATTTTACCAATTTTTGTGTGTTATAGTCCACAGATTTTTTGGTGATCCCAAATTTCGACCTCATTTTTGCCAAAATTTTACCTGGACGTTCGTTAAGACCTTATCTATGGAGCCAGTTTTCCCTCACGGCCAAAATGGCCCATTTTCAATGACAAACGAGCCCTAGAGGAGGTAAACGCCCCATTTTACCGATATTGGTGTGCTATAGTCTACGGATTTTTTGGTGATCCAAAATTCTGACCACATTTTTGCCAAAATTATACCTTGACATCCGTTAAGACCTGATCTATGGAGCCAGTTGGCCCTCACGGCAAAAATGGCCCATTTTCAAGGTAAAACGAGCCCTAAGGCAGGTACTCCCCCATTTTACCGATTTTCGGGTGCTATACGTCACCATCATTTTTGGTGATAAAGAATTTTGACCTTATTTTTGCCAAAATTATACCTGGAAATCCGTTATGACGTTACCTATTGAGCGAGTTGGCCATAAAGGCCAAAACGGCCCATTTTCAAAGTCAAACGAGCCTTAGAGCAAATAAAACTTCACTTTTATCAATTGTCATGATCAATAGTTGATGTATTTTTTGGGGATCCGTAATTCCGAACTAAGTTTTTAAAAAAATTTACCTGGTCGTCCGATAAGACCTTACCTATGGTGTCAGTTGGCCCATTTTGAAGGTCAAACAAGCCCTAGAGCAGGTAAACCTCCCATTTTACCAATTTTCGTGTGTTGTAGTCCACGGATTTTTTGGTGATCCAAAATTCTGACTTCATTTTTGCCAAAATTTTATTTGGACGTCCGTTAAGACATTACCCATGGAGCCAGTTGGCCCTCACGACAAGAATGACCCATTTTCAATGACAAACAAGCCCTAAAGCAGGTAAACCCTCAATTTTACCGATTTTCGTGTGATATAGTCCACATATTTTTTGGTGATCTGGCGTTTCGACATCATTATTGCCAAAATTTTCCTGGACGTCCGTTAAGACCTTATCTATGGAACCAGTTAGCCGTCACGTCCATACTAGACCATTTTCAAGGTCAAACGAGCCCTAGAGTAGGTAAACCCCCCACTTTACCAATTTTCGTGTACTATAGTCCACGGATTTTTTGGTGATCTGGAATTTCGACCTTATTTTTGCCAAAAAATATACTTGGACGTCCGTTAAGACATTGTCTATGGAACCAGTTGGCCGTCATGGCCAAAATGGCCCATTTTCAAGTTCAAACGAGCCCTATAACAGGTAAAACACCCATTTTACTGATTTTCTTGTGATATAGGTCACCATCTTTTTTGGTGACCCAAAATTCTGACCTCATTTTTGCCAAAATTATTCCTGGACGTCTGTTAAGACCTTACTTATGGAGCTAGTTGGCCCTCACGGCCAGAATGGCCCATTTCAAGGTCAAACGAACCCTAGAGCAGGTAAACCCCCCATTTTACCAATTTTTGTGTGTTATAGTCCACGAATTTTTTGGGGATCCAAAATTCCGACCTCATTTTTGCCAAAAATTTACCTTGACGTTCGTTAAGACCTTATCTATGGAGCCAGTTTGCCCTCACTGCAAAAATGGCTCATTTTCAAGGTCAAACGAGCCCTAGAGAAGGTAAACCCCCATTTTACCATTTTTCGTGTGCTATAGTCTACGGATTTTTTGGTGATCCGGAATTCCGCGATCATTTTTGTCGAAATTTTACCTGGACGTCCGTTATGACCTTACCTATTGAGCCAGTTGGCCAAAACGGCCCATTTTCAAAGTCTATGGATTTTTTGGGGATCCGTAATTACAAACTGAGTGTTTGAAAAATTTTACCTGGACGGCCGATAAGACCTTACCTATAGAGTCAGTTGTCCCTGACGGCCAAAATGGCCCATTTTCTAAGTCAAACGAGCCCTTGAGCAAGTAAACCCTCATTTTACCAGTTTTCGTGTGCTCTAATCAATAGATTTTTTGGTGATCCAGAATTTTGACCTCATTTTTGCCAAAATTTTGCCTGGACGTCCGTTATAACCTCACCAATGAAGACAGTTGGCCCTCACGGCCAAAACAATCCATTTTCAAGGTCAAACGAGCCCTAGAGCAGGAAAACCCCCCATTTTGCCAATTTTCGTATGCTATTGGTCACCATCTTTTTTGGTGAGCCAGAATTCTGACCTCATTTTTGCCAAAATTTTATCTGGACGTCCGATAAGACCTTACCTATGGTGTTAGTTGGCCCATTTTCAAGGTCAAACGAGACCTAGATCAGTTAAACCCACCATTTTACCAATTTTCGTGTGCTATAGTCCACAGATTTTTTGATGATCCAGAATTACGACCTCATTTTTTCTAAAATCTTACCTCGACGTTCGTTAAGACCTTATCTGTTGAGCCAGTTGGCCCTCACGGCAAAAATGGCCCACTTTCACGGTCAAACGAACCCTAGAGCTGGTAAACCCCCCATTTTTCCGATTTTCGTGTGATATAGGTGACCATCTTTTTTGGTGATCCAAAATTCCGACTTCTTCTTTGCCAAAATCATACCTGGACGTCCGTTAAGACCTTATCTATGGAGCTAGTTGGCCCTCACGGCCAGAATGTCCTATTTGAAAGGTCAAACGAGCCCTAGAGCAGGTAAACCCCCCATTTTGCCGATTTTCGTGTGATATAGGTGACCATCTTTTTTGGTGATCCAAAATTCCGACCTCTTTTTTGCCAAAATCATTCCTGGACGTCCGTTAAGACCTTATCTATGGAGCTAGTTGGCCCTCACGGCCAGAATGTCTTATTTGAAAGGTCAAACGAACCCTAGAGCAGGTAAACCCCCCATTTTACCAATTTTCGTGTGTTATATAGTCCACAGATTTTTTGGTGATCCAAAATTCTGACCTCATTTTTGCCAAAATCTTACCTGGACGTTCGTTAAGACCTTATCTATGGAGCAGGTTTGCCCTCACCGCCAAAATGGCTCATTTTCAAGGTCAAACGAGCCCTAGAGCATGTAAATCCCCCATTTTACCTAATTTCGTGTGCTATAGTCCACCAATTTTTTGGGGATCCAGAATTCCGACCTCATTTTTTCCAATAGTTTACCTGGACGTCCGATAAAACCTTACCTGTGGAGCCAGATGGCTCTGACAGCCAAAACGACCCATTTCCAAGGTCAAACGATCCCAGAGCAGGTAAACCCCGACTTTTACCAATTTTCGTGCGCTATAGTCCACAGATTTTTTGGTAATCCAGAATTCCGACCTCATTTTTGCTAAAATTTTACCGGGACGTCCGTTAAAACCTTATCTATGGAGCCAGTTGGCCTTCACGGCAAAAATGGCCCATTTTCAAGGTCAAACGAGCGCTAGAGTAGGGAAACCACCCATTTTACCGATATTCGTGTGATGTAGTCCCCAGATTTTTTAGTGATCCAGAATTTTGAACTCATTTTTGCCAAAATTTTACCTGGACAGCTGTTAAGACCACTTATGGGGACAGTTGGCCAACACGACCAAAACGATCCATTTTCAAGGTCAAACGAGCCCTTGAGCAGGTAAACCACCTATTTTGCCGATTTTCGTGTGCTATAGGTCATCATCTTTTATGGTGATCCAGAATTCCAACCTCATTTTTGCCAAAATTTTACCTGGACGTCCGTTAAGACCTTACTTATGGAGCCAATTGGCCAGAATGGCCCATTTTCAAGGTCAAACGAGACCTAGAGTAGGTAAACCCCCCATTTTAACCGATTTTCGTGTGCTATATCCACAGATTTTTTGGTGATCCAGAATTCTGACCTTATTTTAGCTAAAAATTTACTTGGACGTCCGTTAAGACATTATCTATGGAGCCAGTTGGCCCTCACGGCCAAAATAGCCCATTTTCAAGGTCAAACGAGCCCTATAGCAGGTAAACCCCCTATTTTACCGATTTTCGTGTGCTATAGTCCACGGATTTTTTGATGATCCAGAATTCCGACCTCATTTTTCCCAAAGGTTTACCTGGACGTCCGTTAATAACTTAACCTGTGGAGCCAGTTGGCTCTGACAGCTAAAACGACCCATTTCCAAGGTCAAACAAATCCCAGAGCAGGTAAAACCCACTTTTACCAATTTTCGTATGCTATATTCCACAGAATTTTTGGTGATCCAGAATTTCCACCTCATTTATGCTAAACTTTTACCTGGACGTCCGTTAAGACCTTTTCTATGGAGCCAGTTGGTCCTCAAGGCCAAAATGGCCCATTTTCAAGGTCAAACAAACCCTAGAGTAGGTAAACCCCCCATTTTACCGATTTTCTTGTGCTATAGGTCTCTATCTTTTTTGGTGATAAAGAATTTCGACTTCATTTTTGCCAAAATTTTACCTGGACGTCTATTAAGACCTTACCTATGAAGCTAGTTGGTCCTCACGGCTAGAATGACCCATTTTCAAGATCAAACGAGCCCTATAGCAGGTAAACACCCCATTGTGTCGATTTTCCTGTGATTTAGGTAACTATCTTTTTTTGGTAATCCAAAATTCCGACCTCATTTTTGCAAAAATTATACGTGGACGTCTGTTAAGACCTTATATATGAAGCTAGTTGGCCCTCAGTGCCAGATTGGCCCATTTTCAAGGTCAAACGAGCCCTAGAGAAGGTAAAACCCCCATTTTACCGATTTTCGTGTGCTATATTCCACAGATTTTTTAGTGATCCGAATTCCAGCTTTATTTTTGCCAAAATTATACATGGACGTCTGTTAATACCTTATTTATGGAGCCAGTTGTCCCTCACGGCCAAAATGGCCCATTTTCAAGGTCAAACGAGCCCTAGAGCAGGTAAACCCCCATTTTACCAATTTTCGTGTTCTATATTGTCACCATCTTTTTTTGTGATAAAGAATTACGACCTCATTTTTGCCAAAAGTTTACTAGGACATCCGTTAAAACTTTATCTATGGAGCCAGTTGGCCTTCACGGCAAAATTGGCCCAATTTCAAGGTCAAGGGAGCGCTAGAGTTGGGAAACCCCACATTTTACCGATTTTCGTGTGATATATTCCCCGAATTTTTTGGTGATCCAGAATTTTGACCTCATTTTTGCAAAAAATTTACCTGGACGTCTGTTAAGACCACCTATGGGGACAGTTGGCCAACACGACCATAACGATCCAAATTCAAGGTCAAACGAGCCCTAGAGCAAGTAAGCCTCCCATTTTGCCGATTTTCGTGTGCTATAGGTCATTATCTTTTTTGGTGATCCAGAATTCCGACCTCATTTTTGTCAAAATTTTACTTGGACGTCCGTTAAGACCTTACCTATGGAGCTAGTTGGCCCTCATGGCTAGAATAGCCCATTTTCAGGGTCAAACAAGACCGAGAGCAGTTAAACCCCCCATTTTTACCAATTTTCGTGTGCTATAGTCCACAGATTTTGTGGTGATCCGGAATTTCAACATCATTTTTGCTAAAATTTTACTTGGACGTTCGTTAAAACCTTATCTATGGAGCCAGTTGGCCCTCACGGCAAAAATGTCCCATTTTCAAGGTCAAACGAGCCCTAGAGTAGGTAAACCCCCCATTTTGCCGATTTACGTGTGCTATAGGTCACCATCTTTTTTTGTGATCCAGAATTTCGACCTCATTTTTTCCAAAATTATACTTGAACGTCCGTTAAGACCTTAACCATAGAGCCAGTTGGCCTTAACGGCCAAAACTGCCCATTTTCAAGGTCAAACGATCCCTAGAGCTGGTAAACCCCCCATTTTGCCGATTGTCGTGTGCTATTGATCACCATCTTTTTTGGTGATCAAGAATTCCGACTTAATTTTTTCTAATATTTTACCTAGACGTCCGTTAAGAACTTACGTATGAAGCCAGTTGGCCCACACGGCAAAACTGGCCCATTGTAAAGGTCAAACGAGAATTAGAGCAGGTAAACCCCCTATTTTGCTGATATTCTTGTGCTATAATCCGTGGATTTTTTCGGTGATCCAGAATCCTCCCTCATTTTTTCCAAAATTTTACCTGGACGTATATTATGACCTTACCTATTGAGCCAGTTATCCATAAAGACCAAAACGGCCCATTTTCAAAGTCAAACGAGCCTTAGAGCAAATAAACCTTCACTTTTACCGATTTTCATGATCAATAGTCAATGGATTTTTTGGGGATCAGTAATTCCGAACTAAGTTTTTCAAAAATTTTACCTGGACGTCCGCTAAGACCTTAACTATGGAGTCAGTTGGCCCTGACGGCCAAAATGGCCCATTTTCACAGTCAAACGAGCCCTAGAGGAGGTAAACCCCCCATTTTACCAATTTTCGTGTGCTATAAGTCACCATCTTTTTTGGTTATCCAGTTTTCCGACCTTATTTTTGCCAAAATTTTACTTAGACGTCCGTTAAGACCTCACCAATAGGGACAGTTGGCCCTCACGGCCAAAACGATCTATTTTCAAGGTCAAACGAGCCATAGAGCAGGTAAACCCCCCATTTTGCCAATTTTTGTGTGCTATAGGTCACCATCTTTTTTGGTGATCCAGTTTTTCGACCTTATTTTTGCCAAAATTTTACTTGGTCGTCCATTAAGACCTTACCTATGGAGCCAGTTGGCCCTCACGGCCAGAATGGCCCATTTTCATGGTCAAACGAGACCTAGAGCATGTAAACCCCCAATATTACCGAATTTCTTGTGCTATATACCATAGATTTTTTGGTGATCCAAAATTCCGACCTCATTTTTGCAAAAATTTTACATGGACGTTCTTTAAGACCTTATCTATGGAGCCAGTTTGCCCTGACGATCAAAATGGCCAATTTTCAATGTCAAACGAGCCCTAGAGCAGGTAAACCTCCATTTTACCGATTATCGTGTGCTATAAGTACACAAATTTTTTGGTGATCCAGAATTTCGACTACATTTTTGCCAAAATTATACCTGGACTTTCGTTAAAACCATATCTATTGAGTAAGTTGGCCGTCACGGCAAAAATGGCCTATTTTCAAGGTCAACCGAGCCCTAGAGCAGGCTAAACCCCTATTTTGTAGATTTTTGTGTGCTATATATCACAATCTTTTTTGGTGATAAAGAATTCCGACCTCATTTTTGCCAAAATTTTACCTGGACATCCGTTAAGACATAACTTATGGAGCCAGTCGGCCCTCACGACCAGAATTGAACATTTTCAAGGTCAAACTAGACCTACAGAAGGTAAAACCCCATTTTACCGATTTTCGTGAGCTATAGTCGATGGATTTTTTGGTGATCCAGAATTCCGGCATCATTTTTCCAGAAATTATACCTGGACGTCTGTTAAGACCTTATCTGTGGAGCCAGTTGGCCCCCACGGCCAAAATGACCCATTTTCAAGGTCAAACGAGCCCTAGAGAAGGTAAACCTCACATTTTACCAATTTTCGTGTGCTATGGTTCAATGATTTTTTGGTGATTCAGAATTACGATGTTAACTTTGCCAAAATTTTACATGGACGTCCGTTAAGACCTTACCTATGGGGGCAGTTGGCCCTCACGGCCAAAACGATCCATTGTCAAGGTCAAACGAGCCCTAGATCAGGTAAACCCCTTATTTTATCGATTATCGTGTGCATAGTCCACAGATTTTTTGGTGATCCAGAATTCCGACCTCATTTTTGCTAAAATTTTACCTGGACGTCCGTTAAAACCTTATCTATGGAGCCGGTTTTCCCTCACGGCAAAAATGGCCTATTTTCAAGGTCAAACGATCCCTAGAGCAGGTAAACCCCCCATTTTGCCTATTTTCGTGTGATATAGGTCACCATCTTTTTTGGTGATCCAGAATTTCGACCTCATTTTTTCCAAAATTATATCTGGACGTCCGTTAAGACCTTACCTATGGAGCTAGTTGGCCCTCACGGCCAGAATGGCCCATTTTCAAGGTCAAACGAGCCCTGTAGCTGGTAAACCCCCAATTTTGCCGATTTCCTATGATATAGGTCACCATCTTTTTTGGTGATCGAAAATTCTGGCGTCATTTTTGCCAAAATTATACCTCGACGTCCGTTAAGACCTTACCTATGGAGTTAGTTGGCCCTAACGGCCAAAATGGACCGTTTTGAAGGTCAAACGAGCCCTAGAGAAGGTAAATCCCCTATTTTACCAATTTTTATGTGCTATAGTCCACAGATCTTTAGGTGATGCAGAATTCCGACCTCATTTTTTACAAAGGTTTACCTCGACGTCCGTTAAGACCTTACCTGTAGAGCCAATTGGCTCTCACCGCCAAATGGTCCATTTCCAAGGTCAAACGAGCCCTAGAGCAGGTAAACTCCCCATTTTACAGATTTTCGTGTGCTATAGTCCACGGATTTTTTGGTGATCCGAAATTCTGACCTAATTTTTGCCAAAAGTTTGCCTAGACGTCCGTTACGACCTTACCTGTGGAGCCAGTTGGCTCTGACGGCCAAAACAACCCATTTCCAAGGTCAAACGGTCCCAGAGCAGGTAAGCCCCTACTTTTACCGATATTTGTGTGCTATAGTACAATGATTTTTTTGGTGATCCAGAATTTTGACCTCATTTTTGCTAAAACTTTACCTAGGCGTCCGTTAAAACCTTATCTATGGAGCCAGTTGGAGCTCACGGCAAAAATGACCCATTTTCAAGGTCAAACGAGTGCTAGAGCATGGAAATCCCCCATTTTACTAATTTTCGTGTGATGTAGTCCCACATTTTTTGTTGATTCAGAATTTCTACCTCATTTTTGCCAAAATTTTACCTGGACGTCTGTTAAGACCACCTATGGGGATAGTTGGCCAACATGACCAATACGATCCATTTTCAAGGTCAAACAAGCCCTAGAGCAGGTAAACCTCTCATTTTGCCAATTTTCGTGTGTTATAGGTCATCATCTTTTTTGGTGATCCTGAATTTTGACCTCATTTTTGCAAAAATTTTACCTGGTCGTCCGTTAAGACATTAGCTATGGAGCCAGTGGCCCTCATGGCCAGAATGATCCATTTTAAAGGTCAAACGAGACCTAGAGCAGGTAAACCTCCCATTTTTACCAATTTTCGTGTGCCATAGTCCACAGATTTTTTTGTGATCCAAAATTCCGACCTCATTTTTGATAAAAATTTACCTCAACGTCCGTTAAGACCTTATCTGTGGAGCCAATTGGCCCTCACGGCCAAAATGACCCATTTTCAAGGTCAAACGAGCCCTAGAGCAGGTAAACCCCCAATTTTACCAATTTTCGTGTGCTATAGTCCACAGATTTTTTGATGATCCAGAATTCCGACCTCATTTTTTCTAAAATCTTACCTCGACGTTCGTTAAGCCTTATCTGTTGAGCCAGTTGGCCCTCACGGCAAAAATGGCCCACTTTCACGGTCAAACGAACCCTAGGGCAGGTAAACCCCCCATTTTTCCAATTTTCGTGTGATATAGGTGACCATTTTTTTTGGTGATCAAAAATTTCGACCTCATTTTTGACAAATTATACCTGGATGTCCGTTAAGACTTTACCTGTGGAGCCAGTTGGCCCTCACGGCTAAAATGGACCAATTTCCAATGTCAAACAAGCCCTAGAGAAGGTAAACCCCCTATTTACCGATTTTCGTGTGCTATAGTCCA
>NW_026020812.1:228890-312850 GCF_900185275.1 Solanum verrucosum
CGATTTTTGGTGATTCCAGAATTTCGACACATTTTTTTGCCTAAATTATACCTGGACGTCCGTTAAGAACTTATCTATGGAGCTAGTTGGCCCTAACGGCAAAAATGGCCAATTTTCCAAGGTCAAACGGGCCCTAGAGAACGTAAACCCCCCCATTTTGCCGATTTTCGTGTACTATAGGTCACCATCTTTTTTGGTGATAAAGAATTCCAATCTCATTTTTGCCAAAATTTTACTGGACGTCCGTTAAGACATTACATATGGATCCTGTTGGCCCTCACGGCCAGAATGGGCCCATTTTCATGGTCAAAGGTGACCTAGAGAAGGTAAACCCCCCATTTTTACCGATTTTTTGTATGCTATAGTCAATGGATTTTTCAGTGATCCAAAATTTCGGCATCATTTTTGCAGAAATTATACCTGGACGTCCGTTAAGACCTTATTTATGGAGCCAGTTGGCCTTCACGGCCAAAATGGCCCATTTTCAAGGTCAAACGAGCCCTAGAGCAGGTAAACCCCCATTTTGCCAATTTTCGTGTGATATAGGTGACCATCTTTTTTGGTGATCCAAAATTCCGACTTCTTCTTTGCCAAAATCATACCTGGACGTCCGTTAAGACCTTATCTATGGAGCTAGTTGGCCCTCACGGCCAGAATGTCCTATTTGAAAGGTCAAACGAGCCCTAGAGCAGGTAAACCCCCCATTTTGCCGATTTTCGTGTGATATAGGTGACCATCTTTTTGGTGATCCAAAATTCCGACCCTCTTTTTTGCCAAAATCATTCCTGGGACGTCCGTTAAGAACCTTATCTATGGAGCTAGTTGGCCCTCACGGCCAGAATGTCTTATTTGAAAGGTCAAACGAACCCTAGAGCTGGTAAACCCCCCCATTTTACCAATTTTCGTGTGTTATATAGTCCACAGATTTTTTGGTGATCCAAAATTCTGACCCTCATTTTAACCAAAATCTTACCTGGACGTTCGTTAAGACCTTATCTATGGAGCAGGTTTGCCCTCACCGCCAAAATGGCTCATTTTCAAGGTCAAACGAGCTCTAGAGCATGTAAATCCTCCATTTTACCTAATTTCGTGTGCTATAGTCCACCAAATTTTTGAGGATCCAGAATTTCGACCTCATTTTTGCCAAAAGTTACCTGGACGTCCGATAAAACATTACCTGTGGAGCCAGATGGCTCTGACGACCAAAACGACCCATTTCCAAGGTCAAACGATCCCAGAGCAGGTAAACCCCGACTTTTACCAATTTTCGTGCGCTATAGTCCACAAATTTTTTGGTTAATCCAGAATTCCGACCTCATTTTTGCTAAAATTTTACAGAGACGTCCGTTAAAACCTTATCTATGGAGCCAGTTGGCCTTCACGGCAAAAATGGCCCATTTTCAGGGTCAAACGAGCGCTAGAGTAGGGGAAACCACCCATTTTATCGATATTCGTGTGATGTAGTCCCCAGATTTTTTTGGTGATCCAGAATTTTGAACTCCTTTTTGCCAAAATTTTACCTGGACAGCTGTTAAGACCACTTATGGGGACAGTTGGCCAACACGACCAAAACGATCCATTTTCAAGGTCAAACGAGCCCTTGAGCAGGTAAACCACCTATTTTGCCGATTTTCGTGTGCTATAGGTCATCATCTTTTATGGTGATCCAGAATTCCAACCTCATTTTTGCCAAAATTTTACCTGGACGTCCGTTGAGACCTTACCTATGGAGCCAATTGGCCCTCATGGCCAGAATGCCCATTTTCAAGGTCAAACGAGACCTAGAGCAGGTAAACCCCCCATTTTTACCGATTTTCGTGTCCTATATCCACAGATTTTTTGGTGATCCAGAATTCTAACCTTATTTTAGCTAAAAATTTATTTGGACGTCCGTTAAGACATTATCTATGGAGCCAGTTGGCCCTCACGGCCAAAATAGCCCATTTTCAAGGTCAAACGAGCCCTATAGCAAGTAAACCCCCTATTTTACCGATTTTCGTGTGCTATAGTCCACAGATTTTTTGATGATCCAGAATTCCGACCTCATTTTTCCCAAAGGTTTACCTGGACGTCCGTTAATAACTTAACTGTGGAGCCAGTTGGCTCTGACAGCTAAAACGACCCATTTCCTAGGTCAAACAAATCCCAGAGCAGGTAAAACCCACTTTTACCAATTTTTCGTATGCTATATTCCACAGAATTTTTGGTGATCCAGAATTTCAACCTCATTTTTGCTAAACTTTTACCTGGACCTCCGTTTAAGACCTTTTCTATGGAGCCAGTTGGTCCTCAAGGCCAAAATAGCCCATTTTCAAGGTCAAACAAACCCTAGAGCAGGTAAACCCCTCATTTTACCGATTTTTTGTGCTATAGGTCTCTATCTTTTTTTGGTGATAAAGAATTTCGACTTCATTTTTGCCAAAATTTTACCTGGACGTCTATTAAGACCTTACCTATGGAGCTAGTTGGTCCTTACGGCTAGAATGGCCCATTTTCAAGGTCAAACGAGCCCTATAGCAGGTAAACACCCCATTGTGTCGATTTTCCTGTGATTTAGGTAACTATCTTTTTTTGTAATCCAAAATTTCCGACCTCATTTTTGCAAAAATTATACGTGGACGTCCGTTAAGACCTTATCTATGAAGCTAGTTGGCCCTCAGTGCCAGATTGGCCCATTTTCAAGGTCAAACGAGCCCTAGAGCAGGGTAAAACCCCCATTTTACCGATTTTCGTGTGCTATATTCCACAGATTTTTTGGTGATCCGAATCCAGCTTCATTTTTGCCAAAATTATACATGGACGTCTGTTAATAACTTATTTATGGAGCCAGTTGTCCCTCACGGCCCAAAATGGCCCATTTTCAAGGTCAAACGAGCCCTAGAGCAGGTAAACCCCCCATTTTACCAATTTTCGTGTGCTATAGTCCACGAGTTTTTTTGGTGATCCGGAATTTCGACCTCATTTTTAGAGAACTTTTACCTGGACGTCCGTTTAAGATACCACCTGCGGAGATAGTTGGCCCCTCACGGCCAAAATGATACATTTTCAAGGTCAAACGAGCCCTATAGAAGGTAAACCCCCCATTTTGCCAATTTTCGTGTGCTATAGTCCACAGTTTTTTGGTGATTCGGAATTCCGACCTCATTTTTTTACCAAAAATTTTACCTGGACATCCGTTAAGACCTAACCTATGGGGACATTTGGCCCTCATGGTTAAAACGATCAATTTTCAAGGTCAACGAGCCCTAGAGCAGGTAAACCCCTATTTTACCGAATATAGTGTGCTATAGTCCACAGATTTTTGGTGATCGAGAATTACAACCTTATTTTTGCTAAATTTTACCTGGACGTCTGTTAAGACCTTACCTATGGAGCTAGTTCGTCCTCACGGCTAGAATGGTCCATTTTCAAGGTCAACGAGCCCTATAGCAGGTAAACACCCCATTGTGGTCGATTTTCCTGTGATATAGGTCACTGTCTTTTTTGGTGATCCAAAATTCCGACCTCATTTTTTGCAAAAATTATGCGTGGACGTTCGTTAAGACCTTATCTATGAAGCTAGTTGGCCCTCAGTGCCAGATTGGCCCATTTTCAAAGTCAAACGTACCCTAGAGCAGGTAAAACCCCCATTTTACCGATTTTCGTGTGCAATAGTCCACAGATTTTTTGGTGATCCGGATTCCAGCTTTATTTTTGCCAAAATTATACATGGACGTGTGTTAATACCTTATTTATGGAGCCAGTTGTTCCTCACGGCCAAAATGGCCCATTTTCAAGGTCAAACGAGCCCCTAGAGCAGGTAAACCCCCATTTTACCAATTTTCGTGTGTTATATTCCACAGGTTTTTTTGGTGATCCGGAATTCCGACCTCATTTTTAGAAATCTTTTACCTGGACGTCCGTTAAGATATCACCTACGGGGATAGTTGGCCCTCACGGCCAAAATGATCCATTTTCAAGGTCAAACGAGCCCTACAGAAGGTAAACCCCCAATTTTTGCCAATTTTCGTGTGCATATATAGGTCACCATCTTTTTTGGTGATCCAGAATTCCGACCTTATTTTTGTCAAAATTTACCTGGACGTCCGTTAATACTTTACCTATGGAGCCAGTTGGCCCTCACGGCCAGAATGACCCATTTTCAAGGTCAAACGAGACCTACAATAGGTAAACCTCTAATTTTACTGATTTTCGTGTGCTATAATTCACAGATTTTTAGGTGATCCAGAATTCCGACCTCATTTTTGCTAAAATTTACCTTGACATCCGTTAAGACCTTATCTATGGAGCCAATTGGCCCTCACGGCTAAAATGGACCATTTTCAAGTTCAAACGATCCCTAGAGCAGGTAAACCCCCCATTTTACCAATTTTCGTGAGCTATAGTCCACAAATTGTTTGGTTATCCTTAATTTCGACCTCATTTTTACCAAATTTTTAACTGGACGTCCGTTAAGACCTTACCTATGGAGACAGCTGGTCCAAACGGCCAAAACGATCTATTTTCAAGGTCAAACGAGCCCTAAAGCAGGTAAATCCCGCATTTTGCCTATTTCTAGTGCTATAGTCCACGGATTTTTTGGTGATCCAAAATTCCGACCACATTTTTGCCAAAATTATACCTGGACGTCCGTTAAGACCTTATCTATGGAGTCAGTTTGCCCTCATGGCCAAAATGGCCCATTTTCAAGGTTAAACGAGCCCTAGAGAAGGTAAACCCCCCATTTTGTTGATTTTCGTATGCTATAGGTCACCATTTTTTTGGTGATAAATAATTCCGACCTAATTTTTGCCCAAAATTTTACCTGGACGTCCGTTAAGACATTACCGATAGAGCCAGTTGGCCTTCACGGCCAGAATATCCCATTTTCAAGGTCGAAGGAGACCTAGAGACGGTAAATCCCCCATTTTACCCATTTTTGTGTGCTATAGTCCACAGATTTTTCAGTGATCCAGACTTCCGGCATCATTTTTGCAGAAATTAAACTTGGACGTCCCTTAAGACCTTATCTATGAAGCCAGTTGGCCCTCATGGCCTAAATGACCCATTTTCAAGGTCACACGAGCCCTAGAGCAGGTAAACCCCCCATTTTACCTATTTTCATGTGCTATAGTCCAAGGATTCTTTGGTGATCCAGAATTACGACCTCATTTTTGCCAAAATTTTACATTGGACGTCTGTTAAGACATTACCTATGGGAACAGTTGGCCCAAATGGCCAAAAACGATCCATTTTCAAGGTCAAACCGAGCCCAAAAGCAGGAAAACCCCCCCATTTTACCTATTTTCGAGTGAAATAGGTCACTATCTTTTTTCGTGATAAAGAATTCCGACATCATTTTTGCCAAAATTTTACCTGGATGTCCGTTAAGATATTATCTATGGAGCCAGTTGGCCGCCATGGCCAGAATGGCCCATTTTCAAGGTTAAACGAGCCCTAGAGCAGGTAAACCCCCAGTTTTAACAATTTTCGTGTGCTATAGTCCACAGTTTTTTGGTGATTCGGAATTCCGACCTCATTTTTGCCAAAATTTTACCTGGATGTCCGTTAAGACCTTGCCTATGGGGACAGTTGACCCTCACGGCCAAAATGATCCATTTTCAAGGTCAAACGAGCCCTAGAGCAAGTAAACCCCTATTTTACCGATTATCGTCTGCTATAGTCCACAGATTTTTTGGTGATCCAGAATTACGACCTCATTTTTGCTAAAATTTTACCTTGATGTCCGTTAAAACCTTATCTATGGAGCCAGTCGTCCCTCACGGCAAAAATGGCCCATTTTCAAAGTCAAATGAGCCCTAGAGCAGATAAACCCCCTATTTTGCCAATTTTCGTGTGATATAGGTCACCATCTTTTTTGGTGATCCAGAATTCCGACCTCATTTTTGCTAAAATTATACCTGGACGTGTGTTAAGACCTTACTTATGGAGCTAGTTGGTCCTAACGGCCAGAATGGCCCATTTTCAATGTCAAACGAGCCCTCTAGCAGGTATTGTGCCGATTTTCCTGTGATATAGGTCACCATCTTTTTTGGTAATCCAAAATTCCGACCTTATTTTTGCAAAAATTATACCTAAACGTCCGTTAAGACCTCACATATGGAGCTAGTTGGCCATCATAGCCAGAATGACACATTTTCAAGGTCAACCGAGCCCTAGAGCAGGTAAACCCCCCCATTTTACCTATTTTCATGTGCTATAGTCCACAGATTTTTTTGGTGATCCGGAATTTCAGCTTCATTTTGGCCAAAATTATACATGGACGCCTGTCAATACCTTATCAGTGGAGCCAGTTGGCCCATAACGGCCAAAAATGGCCCATTTTCAATGTCAAACGAGGCCTAGAGCAGGTAAACCCACATTTTACCAATTTTCGTGTGCTACAGTCCACATATTTTTTGGTGATCCGGAATTCCGACCTAATTTTTGCAAAAATTTTCCTAGGATGTCTGTTAAGACCTCAATTATGGGGACAGTTGGCCCTCACAGCCAAAACGATCCATTTTCAAGGTCAAACGAGCCCTAGAGCAGGAAAATCTCCCATTTTGCCGATTTTCGTGTGCTATAGGTCACCATCTTTTTTGGTGTTCCGAAATTCTGACCTAATTTTTGCCAAAATTTTACCTGGACGTCTGTTAAGACCTTACTTACGGAGCCAGTTGGCCCTCACGGCCACAATGGCCCATTTTCAAGGTCAAACGAAACCTACAGCAGGTAAATCCCCAAATTTTATCGATTTTTGTGTGCTATAGTCCACAGATTTTTTGGTGATCCAGAATTCTGACCTCTTTTTTGCTAAAATTCTACCTGGACGTCCGTTAAGACCTTATCTATGGATCCAGTTGGCCCTCACGTCCAAAATGGACCATTTTCAAGATCAAACGATCCCTAGAGCAGGTAAACCCCCTATTTTACCGAGTTTGGTGAGATATAGTCCACTGATTTTTTGGTGATTTGGAATTTCGACATCATTATTGCAAAAATTTTACCTGGACGTCCGTTAAAACCTTATCTATGGAGCTAGTTTGCCCTCATGATTAAAATGACCCAATTTTCAAGGTCAAACGAGCCCTAGAGTAGGTAAAACCCCCACCTTACCAATTTTCCTGTGCTATAGTCCACAGATTTTTTGGTGATCCGGAATTCTGACCTTATTTTTTGCCAAAATTATGCCTGGTCGTCCGTTAAGACCTTATCTATGGAGCCAGTTAGCCGTCACGGCAAAAATGGCCCATTTTCAATGTCAAACAAGCCATATTGCAAGTAAACCGCCTATTTTGCCGATTTTCCTGTGATATAGGTTACCATCTTTTTTAGCGATCCAAAATCCGACCTCATTTTTGCCAAAATTATACCTGGTCGTCCGTTAAGACCTTACCTATGGAGCTAGTTGGCCCTCACGGCTAGAATGGCCCATTGGTCAAGGTCAAAGAGCCATAGAGAAGGTGAACTCCCCAATTTACCAATTTTCTATATTCCGCGGATTTTTTAGTGATCCAAAATTTCAACCTCATTTTTCCCAAAATTTTACCTGGACATTCCTTAAGAACCTATCTATGGAACCAGTTTGTCATAACGGCCAAAATGGCCCATCTTCAAGGTCAAACGAGCCCTAGAGTAGGTAAACCCCCATTTTACCGATTATCGTATGCTATAGTCCACGGATTTTTTGGTGATCCAAAATTTTGACCTTATTTTTGCAAAAATTTACCTGGAAGTTCGTTAGTACCTTATCTATGGAACCAGTTTGCCCTCACGGCCAAAATGGCCCATTTTCAAGGTCAAACGAGCCTTAGAGCAGGTAAACCCCCATTTTTTTACCGATTATCGTGTGCTATAGTCCACGGATTTTTTGGTGATCCGGAATTCTGACCACATTTTTACCAAAATTATAGCTGGAGTCCGTTAAGACCTTATCTATGGAGCCAGTTTGCCCTCACGTACAAAATGGCCCATTTTCAAGGTCAAACTAGCCCTAAAGCAGGTAAACCCCCTATTTTACCAATTTTCGTGTGTTACAGTCCACGGATTTTTTGGTGATTTGGAATTCCGACCTCATTTTTGCCAAAATTTTACCTGGACGTCCGTTAAGACCTCACCAATAGGGACAGTTGGTTCTCACGGCCCAAAACGATCTATTTTCAAGGTCGAACGATCCCAAGAGCAGGTAAACCCCCCATTTTGCCGATTTTCGTGTGCTATAAGTCACCATCTTTTTTGGGTGATCCCGAATTTCGACTTCATTTTTGCCAAAATTTTACATGGACGCCATTAAGACCTTACCTATGGAGCCAGTTGGCCCTCACGGCCAGAAAGTCCCATTTTCATGGTCAAACGAGACCCTAGAGCAGGTAAACCCCTAATTTTACCGATTTCGTGTCCTATACCCCATAGATTTTTTGGTGATCTAGAATTTCGACCTCATTTTTGCTAAAATTTACCTGGACGCCTGTTAAGAACTTATCCATGGAGCCAGTTGGCCCACACTGCCAAAATGACCGTTTTTCAAGGTCAAACGAGCACTAGAGCAGGTAAACCTTCTATTTTACCAATTTTCGTGTGCTATAGTACACCGATTTTTTGGTGATCCGGGAATTTCAACATCATTATTGCCAAAATTTTACCTGGACGTCCGCTAAGACTTTATCTATGGAATAGTTTGCCCTCACGTCCAAATTGGCTTATTTTCAAGGTCAAACGATCCCTAAAGTAGGTAAAACTCCCACTTTACCAATTTTCGTGTGTTATAGTGCACAGATTTTTTGGTGATCCGGAATTCCGACCTCATTTTTGCCAAAATTATACCTGGACGTCCGTTAAGACCTTATCTATGGAGCTAGTTGGCCCTCACGGCAAGAATGACCCATTTTCAAGGTCAAACGAGCCCTAGAGCACGTAAACCCCCTATTTTACCAATTTTCGTGTGTTGTAGTCCACAGATTTTTTGGTGATCCAAAATTTCGAAATCATTTTTGCCAAAATTTTACCTGGACGTCCGTTAAGACATTACCTATGGAGCCAGTTGGCCCTCACGGCCAGAATGGCCCATTTTCAAGGTCAAACGAGCCCTAGAACAGGTAAACCCTCAATTTTACCAATTTTCGTGTGATATAGTCCACAGATTTTTTGGTGATCTGGCGTTTCGACATCATTATTGCCAAAAATTTTACCTGGACGTCCGTTAAAGACCTTATCTATGGAACCAGTTTGTCCTCACGTTCAAACTAGACCATTTTCAAGGTCAAACGAGCCCTAGAGTAGGTAAACCCCCACTTTACCAATTTTCGTGTACTATAGTCCACAACTTTTTCGGTGATTCAGAATTCCGACCTTATTTTTGTTAAAATTATACCTAGACGTCCGTTAAGACCTTATCTATGGAGCCAGTTAGCCGTCACGGCCAAAATGGCCCATTTTTAAGGTCAAACGAGCCCTATAGCAGGTAAACCTCCCATTTTGCCGATTTCTTGTGATATAGGTCACCATCTTTTTTGATGATCCAAAATTTCGACCTCATCTTTGCCTAAATTATACCTGGACGTCCGTTAAGACTTTACCTGTAGAGCTAGTTGGCCCTCACGGCCAGAATGCCCCATTTTCAAGGTCAAACGAACCCTATAGCAGGTAAACCCCCCATTTTACCAATTTTCTTGTGTTATATTCCACAGATTTTTGGTGATCCAAAATTCCGACCTCATTTTTGCCAAAATTTTACCTGGACGTTCGTTAAGACCTTACCTATGGAGTAGTTTGCCCTGACAGCCAAAATGTCCCATTTTCAAGGTCAAACGAGCCCTAGAGCAGGTAAACCCCCAATTTTAGCACTTTTCGTGTGTTATAGACCATAAATTTTTTGATGATCCAAAATTCCGACCTCATTGTTGCCAAAATTTTACCTGGACGTCCGTTAAGACATTACCTATGGAACCAGTTGGCCTTCATGGCCCTCATGGCCCATTTTCAAGGTCAAACGAGCACTAGAGCAGGTAAACCCTCTATTTTACCAATTTTCGTGTGCCATAGTCCACATAGTTTTTGGTTATCTGGCGTTTCAACATCATTATTGCCAAAATTTACCTAGACGTCCGTTAAGACCTTAGCTATGGAGCCAGTTTGCCCTCACGTCCAAACTGGACCATTTTCAAGGTCAAACGAGCCCTAGAGTAGGTAAACCCCCCTACTTTACCAATTTTCGTATACATAGTCCACATATTTTTCTGTGATCCGGAATTCCGACCTTATTTTTTCCAAAATTATACCTGGACGTCCGTTAAAACCTTATCTATGGATCCAGTTGGCCGTCACGGCCAAAATGACAAATTTTCAAGGTCAAACGAGCCCTATAGCAGGTAAACCCCCCATTTTGCCGATTTTCTTGTGATATAGGTCACCATCTTCTTTGGTGTTCCAAAATTCCGACCTCATTTTTGCCAAACTTATTCCTGGAATTCTGTTAAGACCTTACCTATGGAGCTAGTTGGCCCTCACGGCCAAAATGGCCCATTTTTAAGGTCAAACGAGCCCTATAGCAGGTAAACCCCCATTTTGCCGATTTTCTTGTGATATAGGTCACCATCTTTTTTGGTGATCCAAAATTCCGATATCATTTTTGCCAAAATCATACCTGGACGTCCGTTAAGACCTTACCTATTGAGCTAGGTGGCCCTCACGGCCAGAATGGCCCATTTGCAAAGTCAAATGAACCCTAGAGCAGGTAAACCGCCCATTTTACCAATTTTCGTGTGTTATAGTCCACAGATTTTTTGGTGATCCAAAATTCCGACCTCATTTTTGCCAAAATTTTACCTGGACGTTCGTTAACACCTTATCTATGGAGCCAGTTTACCCTCACGGCCAGAATGGCCCATTTTCAAGGTCAAACGAACCCTAGAGCAGGTAAACCCCCTATTTTACCAATTTTCTTGTGTTATAGTCCATAGATTTTTTGGTGATCCAATATTCTTACTCATTTTTGCAAAAAATTTACCTGGACATTCGTTAAGACCTTATCTGTGGAGCCAGTTTTCCCTCCTTACAAAAATGGCCCATTTTCAAGGTCAAACGATCCCTAGAGAAGGTAAACCCCCATTTTACCGATTTTCGTATGCTTTAGTCCAAGAATTTTTTGGTGATCCAAAATTCCGACCTCATTTTTGTCAAAATTTTACCTGGACGTCCGTTAATACCTTATCTATGGAGCCAGTTGGCCCTCACGGCAAAAATGGCCAATTTTCAAGGTCAAACAAGCCCTAGAGCAGGTAAACCCCCCATTTTGCCGATTTTCGTGTGATAAAGGTGACCATCTTTTTTGGTGATCCAGAATTCCGACCTCATTTTTGCCAATATTATACTTGGGCATCCGTTAAGACCTTACCTATGGAGCTAGTTGGCCCTCACGGCCAGAATGACCCATTTTCAAGGTCAAACGAGCCCTATAGCAGGTAAACCCCCAATTTTGCCGATTTTCTTGGGATATAGGTCACCATATTTTTTGGTGATCCAAAAGTCCGACCTCATTTTTGCCAAAATCATACCTGGACGTCCGTTAAGACCTTACCTATGGAGCTAGTTGGCCCTCACGTCCAGAATGGCCCATTTGTAAGGTCAAACGAACCTTAGAGTAGGTAAACCCCCACTTTTACCAATTTTCGTGTGCTATAGTACACGGATTTTTTGGTGATCAAGAATTCCGACCGCATTTTTGCTATAATTTTACCTGGACGTCCGTTAAAACCTTATCTATGGAGTTAGTTGGCCCTCACGGCCAAAATGGCCTAATTCCAAGGTCAAACGAGCCCTAGAGAAGGTATACCCCCCATTTTATCAATTTTCTTGTGCTATAGTACATGGATTTTTTGGTGATCCGGAATTCCGAACTCATGTTTGCCAAAGGTTTACCTGGACGTCCGTTAAGACATTACCTGTGGAGCCAGTTGGCTCTGAAGGCTAAAATGACCCATTTCCAAGGTCAAACGATCCCACAGAAGGTAAACCCCCACGTTTACCAATTCTCGTGTGCTATAGTCCACAAATTTTTTGGTGATCAAGAATTCAGACCTCATTTTTGCAAAAATATTACCTACACGTCCGTTAAAACCTTATCTATGGAGTCAGTTGGCCTTCACGGCCAAAATGTCCCATTTCCAAGGTCAAACGAGCCCCAGAAAAGGTAAACCCCCTATTTTACCGATTTTCGTCTGCTATAGTCCACGGATTTTTTGGTGATCCGGAATTCCGACCTCATTTTTGTCAAAATTTTACCTGGACGTCCGTCAAGACCTTATCTATGGACCCAGTTGGCCCTCACGGCAAAAATGGCCCATTTTCAAGGTAAAACAAGGACTAGAGTAGGTAAACCCCCTATTTTGCCGATTTTCATCTGATATAGGTGACCATCATTTTTAGTGATCCAGAATTACGACCTCATTTTTGCCAATATTATACCTGGACATCCGTTAAGACCTTACCTATGGAGCTAGTTGGCCCTCACGGCCAGAATGACCCATTTTCAAGGTCAAACGAGCCATATAGCAGGTAAACCCCCCATTTTGCCAATTTTCTTGTGATATAGGTCACCATCTTTTTTGGTGATCCAAAATTCCGACCTCATTTTTTGCCAAAATCATACCTGGACGTCCGTTAAGACCTTACCTATGGAGCTAGTTGAAACTCACGGCCAGAATGGCCCATTTGCAAGGTCAAACGAACCCTAGAACAGGTAAAACCCCCATTTTATCGATTTTCGTGTGTTATAGTCCATAGATTTTTTGGTTATCCAAAATTTTGACCTCATTTTGGCCAAAATTCTACCTAGACGTTCGTTAACACCTTATCTATGGAGCCAGTTTGCCCTCACTGCCAAAATGGCCCATTTTCAAGGTCAAACGAGCCGTAGAGTAAGTAAACCCCCTATTTTACCGATTTTCGTGTTCTATAGTCCACGGATTTTTTGGTTATCCAGAATTCCGACCTCATTTTTGTCAAAAGTTTACTAGGACATCCGTTAAAACTTTATCTATGGAGCCAGTTGGCCTTCACGGCAAAATTGGCCCAATTTCAAGGTCAAGGGAGCGCTAGAGTTGGGAAACCCCACATTTTACCGATTTTCGTGTGATATAGTCCCCGAATTTTTTGGTGATCCAGAATTTTGACCTCATTTTTGCAAAAAATTTACCTGGACGTCTGTTAAGACCACCTATGGGGACAGTTGGCCAACACGACCATAACGATCCAAATTCAAGGTCAAACGAGCCCTAGAGCAAGTAAGCCTCCCATTTTGCCGATTTTCGTGTGCTATAGGTCATTATCTTTTTTGGTGATCCAGAATTCCGACCTCATTTTTGTCAAAATTTTACTTGGACGTCCGTTAAGACCTTACCTATGGAGCTAGTTGGCCCTCATGGCTAGAATAGCCCATTTTCAGGGTCAAACAAGACCGAGAGCAGTTAAACCCCCCATTTTTACCAATTTTCGTGTGCTATAGTCCACAGATTTTGTGATGATCCAGAATTTAAACATCATTTTTGCTAAAATTTTACTTGGACGTTCGTTAAAACCTTATCTATGGAGCCAGTTGGCCCTCACGGCAAAAATGTCCCATTTTCAAGGTCAAACGAGCCCTAGAGTAGGTAAACCCCCCATTTTGCCGATTTACGTGTGCTATAGGTCACCATCTTTTTTTGTGATCCAGAATTCCGACCTCATTTTTTCCAAAATTATACCTGAACGTCCGTTAAGACCTTACCCATGGAGCCAGTTGGCCTTAACGGCCAAAACTGCCCATTTTCAAGGTCAAACGATCCCTAGAGCTGGTAAACCCCCCCATTTTGCCGATTGTCGTGTGCTATTGATCACCATCTTTTTTGGTGATCAAGAATTCCGACTTAATTTTTTCTAATATTTTACCTAGACGTCCGTTAAGAACTTATGTATGAAGCCAGTTGGCCCACACGGCAAAACTGGCCCATTGTAAAGGTCAAACGAGAATTAGAGCAGGTAAACCCCCTATTTTGCTGATATTCTTGTGCTATAATCCATGGATTTTTTTGGTGATCCAGAATCCTCCCTCATTTTTGCCAAAATGTTACCTGGACGTATATTATGACCTTACTTATTGAGCCAGTTATCCATAAAGACCAAAACGGCCCATTTTCAAAGTCAAACGAGCCTTAGAGCAAATAAACCTTCACTTTTACCGATTTTCATGATCAATAGTCAATGGATTTTTTGGGGATCAGTAATTTCGAACTAAGTTTTTCAAAAATTTTACCTGGACGTCCGCTAAGACCTTAACTATGGAGCCAGTCGGCCCTCACGACCAGAATTGAATATTTTCAAGGTCAAACTAGACCTACAGAAGGTAAAATCCCATTTTACCGATTTTCGTGAGCTAAAGTCGATGGATTTTTTGGTTATCCAGAATTCCGGCATCATTTTTCCAGAAATTATACCTGGACGTCCGTTAAGACCTTATCTATGCAGCCAGTTGGCCCCCACGGCCAAAATGGCCCATTTTCAAGGTCAAACGAGCCCTAGAGCAGGTAAACCCCACATTTTACCAATTTTCGTGTGCTATGGTTCAATGATTTTTTGGTGATTCAGAATTACGATATTAACTTTGCCAAAATTTTACATGGACGTCCGTTAAGACCTTACCTATGGGGACAGTTGGCCCTCACGGCCAAAACGATCCATTGTCAAGGTCAAACGAGCCCTAGATCAGGTAAACCCTTTATTTTACCGATTATCGTATGATATAGTCCACAGATTTTTTGGTGATCCAGAATTCCGACCTCATTTTTGCTAAAATTTTACCTGGACGTCCGTTAAACCTTATCTATGGAGCCGGTTGTCCCTCACGGCAAAAATGGCCTATTTTCAACGTCAAACGATCCCTAGAGCAGGTAAACCCCCCATTTTGCCTATTTTCGTGTGATATAGGTCACCATCTTTTTTGGTGATCCAGAATTTCGACCTCATTTTTGCCAAAATTATACCTGGACGTCTGTTAAGACCTTACCTATGGAGCTAGTTGGCCCTCACAGCCAGAATGACCCATTTTCAAGGTCAAACGAGCCCTGTAGCTGGTAAACCCCCAATTTTGCCGATTTTCCTATGATATAGGTCACCATCTTTTTTGGTGATCGAAAATTCTGGCGTCATTTTTGCCAAAATTATACCTCGACGTCCGTTAAGACCTTACCTATGGAGTTAGTTGGCCCTAACGGCCAAAATGGACCGTTTTGAAGGTCAAACGAGCCCTAGAGCAGGTAAATCCCCTATTTTACCAATTTTTGTGTGCTATAGTCCACAGATCTTTAGGTGATCCGGAATTCCGACCTCATTTTTTACAAAGGTTTACCTCGACGTCCGTTAAGACCTTACCTGTAGAGCCAATTGGCTCTCACCGCCAAAATGGTCCATTTCCAAGGTCAAACGAGCCCTAGAGCAGGTAAACTCCCCATTTTACAGATTTTCGTGTGCTATAGTCCACGGATTTTTTGGTGATCCAAAATTCTGACCTAATTTTTGCCAAAAGTTTGCCTAGACGTCCGTTACGACCTTACCTGTGGAGCCAGTTGGCTCTGACGGCCAAAACAACCCATTTCCAAGGTCAAACCATCCCAGAGCAGGTAAGCCCCTACTTTTACCGATTTTTGTGTGCTATAGTACAATGATTTTTTGGTGATCCAGAATTTTGACCTCATTTTTGCTAAAATTTTACCTGGGCGTCCGTTAAAACCTTATCTATGGAGCCAGTTGGAGCTCACGGCAAAAATGACCCATTTTCAAGGTCAAACGAGTGCTAGAGCATGAAAATCCCCCATTTTACTAATTTTCGTGTGATGTAGTCCCACATTTTTTGTTGATTCAGAATTTCTACCTCATTTTTGCCAAAATTTTACCTGGACGTCTATTAAGACCACCTATGGGGACAGTTGGCCAACATGACCAAAACGATCCATTTTCAAGGTCAAACAAGCCCTAGAGCAGGTAAACCTCTTATTTTGCCAATTTTCGTGTGTTATAGGTCATCATCTTTTTTGGTGATTCTGAATTTTGACCTCATTTTTGCAAAAATTTTACCTGGACGTCCGTTAAGACATTAGCTATGGAGCCAGTGGCCCTCATGGCCAGAATGATCCATTTTAAAGGTCAAACGAGACCTAGAGAAGGTAAACCTCCCATTTTTACCAATTTTCGTGTGCCATAGTCCACATATTTTTTTGTGATCCAAAATTCCGACCTCATTTTTGCTAAAAATTTACCTCAACGTCCGTTAAGACCTTATATGTGGAGCCAATTGGCCCTCACGGCCAAAATGACCCATTTTCAAGGTCAAACGAGCCCTAGAGCAGGTAAACCCCCCATTTTACCAATTTTCGTGTGCTATAGTCCACATATTTTTTGTGATCCAGAATTTCGACATCATTATTGCCAAAATTTTACCTGGACGTCCGTTAAGACCTTATCTATGGAGCCAGTTGGCCCTCACGGCAAAAATGGCCCATTTTCAAGGTCAAACGAGCCCTAGAGCAGATAAACCCCCCATTTTATCGATTTTCGTGTGATGTTGTCCCCGAAATTTTTGGTGATCTAGAATTTTGACCTCATTTTTGCCAAAATTTTAACTGGACGTCCGTTAAGACCTTACCTATGGGGCTAGTTGACCCTCACGGCTAAAACAACCCATTTTCAAGGTCAAATGAACCCTAGAGCAAGTAAACACACCATTTTACCAATTTTCGTGTGCTATAGTTCACTATCATTTTTGGTGATCTAGAATTTCGACCTTATTTTTACCAAAATTTTACCTGCACGTCCGTTAAGCCTTACCTATGGATTTAATTGGCCCTCACGGCCAAAATGGCTCATTTTCAAGGCCAAATGAGCACTAGAGCAGGTAAACCTCTCATTTCACCGATTTTCGTGTGTTATAGTCCACAGATTTTTTGGTGATTCAGAATTCCGACCATATTTTGCAAAAATTATACCTAGACGTCCGTTAAGACCTTATCTATGGAGCCAGTTGGCCCTCACGGCAAGAATGGCACATTTTCAAGGTCAAACGAGCCCTGGAGCAGGTTAACCCCCATTTTGCCAATTTTCGTGTTCTATATGTCACCATCTTTTTTTGTGATAAAGAATTACGACCTCATTTTTGCCAAAATTTTACCAGGACGTCTGTTAAGACATTACCTATGGAGCCAGTTGGCCCTCACGGCCAGAATGGCCATTTTCAAGGTCAAAGCAGACCTAGAGAAGGTAAACCCCCTATTTTACCAATTTTTGTGTGCCATAGTCTACGGATTTTTCAGTGATCCAAACTTCCGGCTTCATTTTTGCAGAATTTATACCTGGACGTCCGTTAAGACCTCACCAATGGCGATAGTTGCCCCTCCCGGCCAAAACGATCAATTTTCAAGGTCAAACGATCCCTAGAGCAGGTAAACCCCCCATTTTACCGATTTTTATGTGCTATAGTCCACAGATTTTTTGGTGATCTAAAATTTTGACTTTATTTTTGCCAAAATTTTACTTTGACGTTCATTAAGACCTTATCTATGGAACCAGTTTGCCATAACGGCCAAAATGGCCCATTTTCAAGGTCAAACGAGCCCTAGAGCAGGTAAACCCCCATTTTATCGATTATCGTGTGCTATGGTCCACATTTTTGCCAAAATCATACATGGACGTCTGTTAAGACCATATCTACGAAGCCAGTTGGTCCTTACGGCAAAAATGGCCCATTTTCAAGTTCAAACAATCCCTAGTGCAGGTAAACCCCTCGTTTTGCCGATTTTCGTGTGTTATAGGTCACCATATTTTTTGGTGATCCAGAATTCTGACCTCATTTTTGCCAAAATTTTACCTGGACGTCGGTTAAAACTTTATCTATGGAGCCAGTTGGCTCTCACGGTAAAAATGGTCCATTTTCAAGGTCAAACGAGCGCTAGAGTAGGGAAACCCCATATTTTACCGATTTTCGTGTGATGTAGTCGCCGAGTTTTTTGGTGATCCAGAATATTGACCTCATTTTTGCAAAAAATTTACTTGGACGTCTGTTAAGACCACCTATGGGGACAGTTGTCCAAGACAACCAAAACGATCCAAATTCAACGTCAAACGAGCCCTAGAGCAAGTAAACCTTCCATTTTGCCGATTTTCCTGTGCTATAGGTCATTATCTCTTTTGGTGATCCAGAATTCTGACCTCATTTTTGTCAAAATTTTACCTGTACGTCTGTTAAGACCTTACCTATGGAGCCAGTTGGCCCTCATGGCTAGAATGGCCCATTTTCAAGGTCAAACTAGACCGATAGCAGGTAAACCCCCATTTTTACCAATTTTCGTGTGCTATAGGCCACAGATTTTTTGGTGATCGAGAATTTCGACCTCATTTTTGCTAAAAATTTACCTGAACGTCTGTTAAGACCTTACCCATTGAGCCAGTTGCACTTAACGGCCAAAACTACCCATTTTCAAGGTCAAACGATCACTAGAGTTGGTAAACCCCCCCATTTTGCCGATTGTCGTGTGCTATTGATCACCATCTTTTTTGGTGATCAAGAATTCTGACTTCATTTTTGCTAAAAAATTTCCTACACGTCCATTAAGAACTTACCTATGAAGCCAGTTGGCCCACACGGCAAAACTGGGCCATTGTCAAGGTCAAACGAGAACTAGAGCAGGTAAACCCCCATTTTGCTGATATTCTTGTGCTATAATCCATGGATTTTTTGGTGATCCAGAATCCGACCTCATTTTTGACAAATCTTACCTGGACGTCCGTTAAAACCTCACCAATAGGGACAGTTGGCCCTCACGGCCAAAACGATCAATTTTCAAGGTCAAACGAGCCCTAGAGCAGGTAAACCCCCTATTTTGCCAATTTTCGTGTGCTATAGGTCGCCATCTTTTTTAGTGATCTAGATATCCGACCTTATGTTTGCCAAAATTTTACCTCGTCGTCCATTAAGACCTTACCTATGGGGCCAGTTGGCCCTCACGGCCAGAATGGCCCATTTTCATGGTCAAACGAGACCTACAGCATGTAAACCCCTAATTTTACCGAATTTCGTGTGCTATAGCCCATAGATTTTTTGGTGATCCAAAATTCCGACCTCATTTTTGTTAAAGCTTTACCTGGACGTCCGTTAAGACCTTATATATGTAGCCAGTTGGCCCTCACGGCCAAAATGATCCTTTTTCAAGGTCAAACGAGCCCTAGAGCAGGTAAACCCCCTATTTTATCGATTTTCGTGTACTATAGTCCACAAATTTTTTGGTGATCCGGAATTTGAACATCATTATTGCCAAAATTTTACATGGACATCCGTTAAAACCTTATATATGGAATAGTTTGCCCTCACATCCAAAATGGCCCTTTTTCAATGTCAAACGAGCCCTAGAGTAGGTAAACCCCACACTTTACCAATTTTTGGGTGTTATAGTCCACAGATTTTTTGGTGATCCGGAATTTCGACCTCATTTTAGCCAAAATTATATTTGGACGTCCGTTAAGACCTTATCTATCGAGCTAGTTGGCCGTCACGGCCAAAATGGCCATTTTCAAGGTCAAACGAGCCCTATAGCAGGTAAACCCCCTATTTTTCCAATTTTCGTGTGCTATAGTCCACGGATTTTTTTGTGATCCGGCATTTTAACATCATAATTGCCAAAATTTACCTGGACTTCCGTTAAGACCTTATCTATGGAGCAAGTTTGCCTTCACGTCCAAAATGGCCCATTTTCAAGGTCAAACAAGCCCTAGAGTAGGTAAACCCCAAACTTTACCAATTTTCGTGTGGTATAGTCCACGTATTTTTTGGTGATCCAGAATTCCGACCTCTTTTCTGCCAAAATTATACCTGGACGTCCGTTAAGACTTTATCTATGGAGCCAGTTGACCATCACGGCCAAAATGACCCATTTTCAAGGTCAACCGAGCCCTATAGCAGGTAAACCCTCCATTTTGCCGATTTTTCTGTGATATAGGTCACCATCTTTTTTAGTGATCCAAGATTCCGACCTCAATTTTGCCAAAATTATACCTGGTCGTCCATTAAGAACTTACCTATGGATCTAGTTGATCCTCACGGCCAGAATGGCCCAGTTTCAAGGTCAAACGAGCCATAAAGCAGGTAAACCCCCCATTATACTGATATTCGTGGTCTATAGTCCACAGATTTTTTTGTTATCCAAAATTCCAACCACATTTTTGCCAAAATTTTACATGGACGTTCTTTAAGACCTTATCTATGTAGCCAGTTTGCCGTCACGGCCAAAATGGCCAATTTTCAAGGTCAAACGAGCCCCAGAGCAGGTAAACCCCCATTTTACCGATTTTCGTGTGCTATATGTCACCATCTTTTTTTGTGATAAAGAATTACGACATCATTTTTGCCAAAATTTTACCTGGACGTCCCTTAAGAACTTACTTATGGAGCCAGTTGGCCCTGACGGCCAGAATGGCCCATTTTCAAGGTCAAACGAGACCTAGAGCATGTAAACCCCAATTTTATCGATTTTCGTGTGCTATAGTCCCCAGAATTTGTGGTGATCCAGAATTCCGACCTCATTTTTGCTAAAATCTTACCTGGACGTCTGTTAAAACCTTATTTATGGAGCCAGTTGGCCCTCACGGCTAAAATGGACCATTTTCAAGGTCAAACGAGCCCTAGAGCAGGTAAACCCCCTTATTTTACTGATTTTCGTGTGCTATAGTCCATGGATTTTTTTGTGATCCAGAATTTCGACATCATTATTGCCAAAATTTTACATGGATATCTGTTAAGACCTTATCCATGGAGCTAGTTTGCCCTCACTTCCAAAACGGCCCAGTTTCAAGCTCAAACGAGCCCTAGGATAGGTAATACCCCCGCTTTACCAATTTTCATGTGCTATAGTCCACAGATTTTTTGGTGACCCAGAATTCCGACCTAATTTTTACCAAAATTATACCTGGACGTTAAGACCTTATCTATGGAGTCGGTTGGCCGTCACGGCCAAAATGGCCCATTTTCAAGGTCAAACGAGCCCTATAGCAGGTAAACCCCTCATTTTGCCGATTTTCCTGTGATATAGGTCACCATCTTTTTAGAGATCCAAAATTCCGACCTCATTTTTGCCAAAATTGTACCTGGTCGTCCGTTAAGACCTTACCTTTGGAGTTAGTTGGCCCTCATGGCCAGAATGGCCCATTTTGAAGGTCAAACGAACCATAGAACAGGTAAACCCCCCATTTTACCGATTTTCGTGTGCTGTAGTACACAAATTTTTTGGTGATCTAAAATTTCGACCTCAGTTTTGCCAAAATTTTAGCTGGACGTTCGTTAAGACCTTATTTATGGAACCAGTTTGCCCTAACGTCCAAAATGGCCCATTTTCAAGCTCAAACGAGCCCTAGAGTAGGTAAACCCCCATTTTACCAATTATCGTGTACTATATATAGTGCACGGAGTTTTAGGTGATCCGTATTTATGACCACATTTTTGCCAAAATTATACCTGGACGTCTGTTAAGACAATATCTATGGAGCCAGTTGTCCCTTACGGTAAAAATGGCCAATTTTCAAGTTCAAACGAGCCCTAGAGCAGGTAAACCCCTCATTTTGCCGATTTCGTGTGCTCTAAGTCACTATCTTTTTTGGTGATCCAGAATTCTAACCTAATTTTTGCCAAAATTTTACCTGGACGTCCGTTAAGACCTTACATATGGAGCCAGTTGGCCCTCATGGCCAGAATGGCCCGTTTTCAAGGTCAAACGAGACCTAGAGCAGGTAAACCCCCCATTTTACCGATTTTCGTTTGCTATAGTCCAAGGATTTTTTGGTGATCCAGAATTCCGACCTCATTTTTTCTAAAATCTTACCTTGACGTCCGTTAAGACCTTATCTATGGAGACAGTTGACCCTCACGGCCAAAATGGCCCATTTTCAAGGTCAAACGAGCCCTAGAGCCGGTAAACCCCCTATTTTACCGATTTTTGTGTGCTATAGTCCACAGATTTTTTGGTGATCCGGAATTCCGACCTCATTTTTGACAAAGGTTTACCTCGACGTCCGTTAAGACCTTACCTGTGGAGCCACTTGGCTCTCACGGCCAAAATGGCCAATTTTTAAGGTCAAATGAGCCCTAGAGCTGGTAAACTCCCAATTTTACCGATTTTCGTGTGCTATAGTCCATGGATTTTTTGGTGATCCAAAATTCTGACCTCATTTTTGCCAAAAGTTTACCTGGACGTCCGTTAAGATCTTACCTGTGGAGCCAGTTGGCTCTAA
This sequence comes from Solanum verrucosum, assembly GCF_900185275.1. Classification (NCBI taxonomy): domain Eukaryota; kingdom Viridiplantae; phylum Streptophyta; class Magnoliopsida; order Solanales; family Solanaceae; genus Solanum; species Solanum verrucosum. Next base: position 251,172 of record NW_026020812.1, read on the forward strand.
CGGCCAAAACGACCCATTTCCAAGGTCAAACGATCCTAGAGCAGGTAAACCCCCACTTTTACCGATTTTTGTGTGCTATAGTCCAACGATTTTTTGGTGATCCAGAATTACGACCTCATTTTTGCTAAAATTTTACCTGGACGTTCATTAAAACCTTATCTATGGAGCAGGTTGGACCTCACGGCAAAAATGACCCATTTTGAAGGTCAAACAAGTGCTAGAGTATGGAAACCCCCCATTTTACCTATTTTCGAGTGCTATAGTCCACGGATTTGTTGGTGATCCGAAATTCCGATTACATTTTTGCAAAAATTATACCTGGACGTCCGTTAAGACCTTATCTATAGAGCTACTTGTCCCTCACGGCAAAAATGGCCCATTTTCAAGAACAAACGATCCCTAGAGTAGGTTGACCCCCTATTTTGCTAATTTTCGTGTGCTATATGTCACCATCTTTTTTGGTGATAAAGAATTCCGACCTCATTTTTGCCAAAATTTTACATGGACGTCCGTTAAGACATTACCTATGGAGCCAGTTGGCCCTCACGGCCAGAATGGCCCATTTTCAAGGTCAAAGGAGACCTAGAGAAGGTAAACCCCCTATTTTGTCAATTTTTGTGTGCTATATAAGTCTACGGATTTTTCAGTGATCCGGAATTCCGGCATCATTTTTGTAGAAATTATACCTAGACGTCTATTAAAACCACACCAATGGGGATAGTTGGCCCTCCCGGCCAAAACGATCAATTTTCAAGGTCAAACGAGCCCTAGAGCAGGTAAACCCCCCATTTTACCGATTTTCATGTGCTATAGTCCACAGATTTTTTGGTGATCCAAAATTTCGACCTCATTTTTGCCAAAATTTTACCTGGACAATCATTAAGACCTTATCTATGGCACCAGTTTGCCTTAACGGCCAAAATGGCTCATTTTCAAGGTCAAACGAGCCCTAGAGCAGGTAAACCCCCATTTTATCGATTATCGTGTGCTATAGTCCACAGATTTTTAGGTTATCCAGAATTCCGACCACATTTTTGCCAAAATTATACCTGGACGTCCGTTAAGACCATATTTATGAAGCCAGTTGGCCATTACAACAAAAATGACCCATTTTCAAGTTCAAACGAGCCCTAGAGCAGGTAAACCCCTTGTTTTGCCGATTTTAGTGTGCTTTAGGTCACCATCTTTTTTGGTGATCCAGAATTTTGACCTCATTTTTGCCAAAAGTATACCTGAACGTCCGTTAAGACCTTACCTATGGATTTGATCCTCACGGCAAAATGGCCCGTTCTTAAGGTCAAACGAGACCTATATCAGGAAAACCCCCTATTTTATCAATTTTCGTATGCTATAGTCCATAGATTTTTTGGTGATTCGAAATTAGAACCTCATTTTTGCCAAAGGTTTACCAGGACGTCCGTTAAGACCTTACCTGTGGAGCTAGTTGGCTCTGACGTGTAAAACGACCCATTTCCAAGGTAAAACGATCCAAGAGCAGGTAAACCCCCACTTATACCAATTTTCGTGTGCTATAGTCCACGGATTTTTTGGTGATTTAGAATTCCGGCATCATTTTTGCCAAAATTTTACCTAGACATCCATTAAGACATTACCTATGGAGCCAGTTGGCCCTCATGGCCAAAATGGCCCATTTTCAAGGTCAAACGAGCCCTAGAGCAGGAAAACACCCCCATTTTTATCGATTTTCGTATGCTATATTTCACAGATTTTTTGGTGATCCAAAATTCCGACCTCATTTTTGCTAAAACTTTACCTAGACGTCCGTTAAGAACTTAGCTATGAAGCCAGTTGGCCCATAAGACAAAACTGGCCCATTGTCAAGGTCAAACGAGAACTAGAGCAGGTAAACCCCCAATTTTGCTGATATTCTTGTGCTATAATCCATGGATTTTTTCCTGATCCAGAATCCGCCCTCATTTTTGCCAAAATTTTACCTGGTTGTCGGTTAACACCTTACCTTTGGAGCCACTTGGCCCTCACGGCCAGAATGACCCATTTTCAAGGTCAAACAAGACCTAGGGCAGGTAAACCCCCCATTTTTACCGATTTTCGTGTGCTATATTCCACAGATTTTTTGGTGATCCAAAATTCCGACCTCATTTTTGATAAAAATTTACCTAGACGTCCGTTAAGACCTTATCTATGGAGCCAGTTGGCCCTCACGGCCAAAATGGCCTATTTTCAAGGTCAAACGAGCCCTAGAGCAAATAAACCCTTCATTTTACCGATTTTCGTGTGCTATAGTCCACAGATTTTTTGGTGATCTGGAATTTCAATATCATTATTGCCGAAATATTACCTGGACGTCCGTTATGACCTTATCTATGGAGCCAGTTTGCCCTCACGTCCAAAATGGCCTATTTTCAAGGTCAAACAAGCCCTAGAGTAGGGAAACCCCCCACTTTATCAATTTTCGTATGCTATATTCCACGGTTTTTTTGGTGATCCAGAATTCCGACCTCATTTTATCCAAAATCTTACCTCGACGTCCGTTAAAAAGTTATTTATGGAGCCAGTTGGCCCTCACGGCCAAAATGGTCCATTTTCAAGGTCAAACGATCCCTAGAGCAGGTAAACCCCTTAATTTACCAATTTTCGTGTGTTATATTCAATAGATTTTTTGATGATCCGGAATTCCGACCTCATTTTTCCCAAAGGTATATCTGGACGTCTGTTATGACCTTACCTGTGGAGCCAGTTAGCTCTGACGGCTGAAACGACCCATTTCCAAGGTCAAACGATCCCAGAGAAGGTAAACCCCCACTTTTACCAATTTTCGTGTGCTATACCACAGATTTTTTGGTGATCAAGAATTCTGACATCATTTTAGCTAAAATTTTACCTGGAGGTCCGTTTAAACCTTATCTATGGAGCCAGTTGGCCCTCACGGCCAAAATGGCCTAATTCCAAGGTCAAACGAGCCCTAGAGAAGGTAAACCCCTATTTCACCGATTTTCATGTGCTATAGTCCATGGATTTTTTGGTCATCCGGAATTGCGACCTCATTTTTGCCAAAGGTTTACCCGGACGTCCGTTAAGACCTTACCTGTGGAGCCAGTTGGCTATGACGGCTAGAACGACCCATTTCCAAGGTCAAACGATCCCAGAGAAGGTAAACCCCCAATTTTACCAATTTTCGTGAGCTATAGTCCACAGATTTTTTGGTGATCATGAATTTCGACCTCATTTTTACTAAAATTTTACCTGCACGTCCGTTAAAACCTTATTTATGGAACCAGTTCGCCCTCACGATCAAAATGTACCATTTCAAAGGTCAAACGAGCCATAGAGAAGGTAAACCCCAAATTTTACCGATTTTCGTGTGCTATAGTCCACGGATTTTTTGGTGATCCAGAATTCTGACCTCATTTTTGTCAAAATTTTACGTGGACGTCCGTCAAGACCTTATCTATGGAGCCAGTTGGCCATCGCGGCAAAAATGGCCCATTTTAAAGGTCAAACAAGCCCTAGAGCAGGTAAACCCCCAATTTTGCCAATTTTCGTGTGATATAGGTGACCATCTTTTTTGGTGATCCAGAATTTCGACGTCGTTTTTGCCGATATTATACCTGGACGTCCCTTAAGACCTTACCTATGGAGCTAGTTGGCCCTTACGGCCAGAATGACCCATTTTCAAGGTCAAACGAGCCCTATAGCAGGTAAACCCCCCATTTTGCCGATTTTCTTGTGATATAGGTCACCATCTTTTTTGCTGATCCAAAATTACGACCTAATTTTTGGCAAAATCATACCTGGACGTCCGTTAAGACCTTACCTATATAGCTAGTAGGCCCTCACGGCCAGAATGGCCCATTTGCAAGGTCAAACGAAACATAGAGCAGGTAAAACCCCAATTTTACCAATTTTCGTGTGTTATACTCCACAGATTTTTTGGTGATCCAAAATTTCGACCTCATTTTTGCCAAAATTTTACCTGAACGTTCGTTAACACCTTATTTATGGAGCCAGTTTGCCCTCACGGCCAAAATGGCCCATTTTCAAAGTCAAACGAGCCTAGCGCAGGAAAACCCCCATTTTACCGAATTTCGTGAGCTATAGTCAACGGATTTTTTGGTGATCCAGAATTCCGACCACTTTTTTGTCAAATTTATACCTGAACATCCGTTAAGACCTTATCTATGGAGCCAGATAGCCCTCACGGCAAAAATGGCCAATTTTCAAGGTCAAACGAGCACTATAGCAGGTAAACCCCCCATTTTATCGATTTTCGTATGATATAGGTCACCATCTTTTTTGGTGATAAAGAATTTCGACCTCATTTTTGCAAAAATTATATCTGGACGTCCGTTAAGACCTTATCTATGGAGACAGTTGGCCCTCACGACCAAAATGGCCCATTTTCAAGGTCAAACGACCCCTAGAGCAGGTAAACCCCCTATTTTATCGATTTTCGTGTGCTATAGTCCATGAACTTTTTGGTGATCCGGAATTACGACCTCATTTTTGCCAAAATTTTACCTGGACGTCCGTTGAGATCTTACCTATGGGGACAGTTGGCCCTCACGGCCAAAACAATCCATTTTCAAGGTCAAACAAGCCCTAAAGCAGGTAAACCCCTAATGTTGTCGATTTTCGTGTGCTATAGGTCACCATCTTTTTTGGTGATCCAAAATTTCGACCTCATTTTTGCCAAAATTTTACCTGGACGTCCGTTAAGACCTTACCTATGGAGCCAGTTGGCCCTCATGGCCAAAATGGCCCATTTTCACAGTCAAACGAGCCGTAGAGCAAGTAAATCCCCCATATTACCAATTTTCGTGTGCTATAGTCCACGGATTTTTTGGTGATCCAGAATTCCGACCTCATTTTTGCCAAAAGTTTACCTGGACGTCCGTTAAGACCTTACATGTGGAGCCAGTTGGCTTTGACGGCCAAAACGACCCATTTCCATGGTCAAACGATCCCAGAGCAGGTAAACCCTTAATTTTACCGATTTTCGTGTGCTATAGTCCACAGATTTTTTGGTGATCCAAAATTCCGACCTCATTTTTGCTAGAATTTTACCTCGACGTCCGTTAAAACTTTATCTATGGAGGCAGTTGGCCCTCACGGCAAAAATGGCCCATTTTCAAGGTCAAACGAGCGCTAGAGTAGGGAAACCCCACATTTTACCAATTTTCGTGTGATGTAGTCCCTGAATTTTTTGGTGATCCAAAATTTTGACCTCAATTTTGCAAAAAATTTACCTAGACGTCTTTTAAGACCACCTATGGGGACAGTTGGCCAACACGACCAAAACGATCCAAAATCAAGGTCAAACGAGCCCTAGAGAAAGTAAACCTCCCATTTTGCCGATTTTCGTGTGCTATAGGTCATTATCTTTTTTGGTGATCCAGAATTCCGACCTCATTTTTGTCAAAATTTTAGCTGGACGTCCGTTAAGACCTTACCTATGGAGCCAATTGGCCCTTATGGCTAGAATGGCCCATTTACAAGGTCAAACGAGACCGAAAGCAGGGAAACCCCCCATTTTTACCAATTTTCGTGTGCTATAGTCCACGGATGTTTTGGTGATCGAGAATTCCGATCTCATTCTTGCTAAAAATTTACCTAGGCGTCCGTTAAGAGCTTATCTATGGAGCCAGTCGGCCCTCACAGCCAAAATGGCCAATTTTCAAGGTCAAACGATCCCTAAAGTAGGTAAACCCCCCATTTTACCGATTTTCGTGTTCTATAGTCCACAGATATTTTGGTGATCCAGAATTTCAATATCATTTTTGCTAAAATTTTACCTGGACGTCCGTTAAAACCATATCTATGGAGCCAGTTGGACCTCACGGCAAAAATGACCAATTTTCAAGGTCAAACGAGCCCTCGAGCAGGTTAACCTCCCATTTTGCCAATTTTCGTGTGATATAGGTCACCATCTTTTTTGGTGATCTAGAATTCCGACCTCATTTTTTCCAAAAGTATACCTGAACGTCCGTTAAGACCTTAACCATGGAGCCAGTTGGCCTTAACGGCCAAAACTGCCCATTTTCAAGGTCAAACGATCCCTAGAGCTGGTAAACCCCCCCCCCCCATTTTGCCGGTTGTCGTGTGCTATTGATCACCATCTTTTTTGGTGATCAAGAATTCCGAATTAATTTTTTCTAAAATTTTACCTAGACGTCCGTTAAGAACTTACCTATGAAGCCAGTTGGCCCACACGGCAAAACTGGGCCATTGTCAAGGTCAAATGAGAACTAGAGCAGGTAAACCCCCCATTTTGCTGATATTCTTGTGCTATAATCCATGGATTTTTTGGTGATCCAGAATCCGCCATCATTTTTGCCAAAATTTTACCTGGACGTTTGTTATGACCTTACCTATTGAGCTAGTTGGCCATAAAGGTCAAAACAGCCCATTTTCAAAGTCAATTGAGCCTTAGAGCAAATAAACCTTCACTTTTACCGATTTTCATGATCAATAGTCAATGTATTTTTTCGAGATCCGTAATTCCGAACTCAGTTTTTTAAAAAATTTACTTAGACGTTCGATAAGACCTTACCTATGGAGTTAGTTGGCCCTGACGGCCAAAATGGCCCATTTTCACAGTCAAACAATCCCTAGAGCAGGTAAACCCCCTATTTTACCAATTTTCGTGTGCTATATTCCACGGATTTTTTGGTGATTCAGAATTTCGGCCTCATTTTTGCCAAAATCTTACCTGGACGTCCGTTAAGACCTCACCAATGGGGACAGTTGGCCCTCACGGCCAAAACGATCCATTTTCAAGGTCAAACGAGCCCTAGAGCAGGTAAACCCCCCATTTTGCCGATGTTCGTGTGCTATAGGTCGCCATCTTTTTTGGTGATCCAGATTTCCAACCTCAATTTTGCCAAAATTTTACCTGGTCGTCCATTAAGACCTTACTTATGGGGTCAGTTGGCCCTCACGCCAGAATGGCCCATTTTCATGGTCAAACGAGACCTAGAGCATGTAAACCCCCAATTTTACCGAATTTCGTGTGCTATATAGCCCACAGATTTTTTGGTGATCCAAAATTCCGACATCATTTTTGCTAAAATTTTACCTGGACGTCCGTTAAGACCTTATCTATGGAGCCAGTTAGCCCTCACAGCCAAAATGACCCTTTTTCAAGGTCAAACGAGCCCTAGAGCAGGTAAACCCCTTATTTTACCAATTTTCGTGTGCTATATAGTCCACGGATTTTTTGGTGATCCGAAATTTCAACATCATTATTGCCAAAATTTTACCTGGACATCCGTTTAGACCTTATCTATGGAATAGTTTGCCCTCATGTCCAAAATGGCCCATTTTTAAGGTCAAACGAGCCTTAGAATAGGTAAAACCCACACATTACCAATTTTCGTGTGTTATAGTCCACAGATTTTTTGGTGATCCGCAATTCCGACCTTATTTTTCCAAAATTATACCTGGACGTCTGTTAAGACCTTATATATGGAGCCAGTTGGCCGTCACGGCCAAAATAGCCATTTTCAAGGTCAAACGAGCCCTATAGCAGGTAAACCCCCTATTTTACCGATTTTCGTGTGCTATAGTCTAGGATTCTTTGGTGATCCGGTATTTCAACATAATAATTGCCAAAATTTTACTTGGTCGTCCGTTAAGACCTTCCCTATGGATCTAGTTTACCCTCACAGCCATAATGCCCCATTTTCAAGGTCAAACGAGCCATAAAGCAGGTAAACCCCCCATTTTACCGATTTTCGTGTGCTATATTCCACGAATTTTTTTGTGATCCAAATTTCCTACCTCATTTTTGCCAAAATTTTACATGGACGTTCTTTAAGACCTTATCTATGGAGCCAGTTTGCCGTCACGGCCAAAATGGCCAATTTTCAATGTCAAACGAGCGCTAGAGCAGGTAAACCCCCATTTTGCCGATTTTCGTGTGCTATATGTCACCATCTTTTTTTGTGATAAAGAATTACGACATCATTTTTGCCAAAATTTTACCTGGACGTCTGTTAAAAACATATATATTGAGCCAGTTGGCCCTCACGGCAAAAATGGCCCATTTTCAAGGTCAAACGAACCCTAGGGCAGGTTAACCCCTCATTTCGCCTATTTTCGTGTGCTATAGGTCACCATCTTTTTTTGTGATCTAGAATTCCGACTTCATTTTTGCCAAAATTTTACCTGGACGTCCGTTAAAACCTTACCTATGGAGCCAGTTGGCCCTCACGGCCAAAATGACCCGTTTTCAAGGTCAAACGAGCCCTAGAGCAGGTAAACCCCCTATTTTACCAATTTTTGTGTGCTATAGTCCACAGATTTTTTGGTGATCCAGAATTCCAACCTAATTTTTGACAAAGGTTTAGCTCGACGTCCGTTAAGACCTTACCTGTGGAGCCAGTTGGCTATCACGACCAAAATGGCCCATTTTCAAGGTCAAACGAGCCCTAGAGCAGGCAAACTCCCAATTTTATCAATTTTCGTGTGTTATAGTCCATGGATTTTTTGGTGATCCAAAATTCTGACCTCATTTTTTTCAAAAGTTTACCTAGACGTCCGTTAAGACCTTACCTGTGGAGCGAATTGGTTTTGACGGCCAAAACGACCCATTGCCAAGGATAAACGATCCCACAGCAGGTAAACCCCCACTTTTACCGATTTTTGTGTGCTATAGTCCAACGATTTTTTGGTGATCCAGAATTGCGACCTCATTTTTGCTAAAATTTTACCTGGACGTCCATTAAAACCTTATCTATGGAGCCAGTTGGACGTCACGGCAAAAATGATCCATTTTCAAGGTCAAACGAGTGACAGCGCATGGAAACACCCCATTTTACCAATTTTTGTGTGATGTAGTCCCAGATTTTTTATTGATTCAGAATTTCGATATCATTTTTGCCAAAATTTTCCCTGGACGTCTGTTAAGACCACCTATGGGGACAGTTGGCCAACATGACCAAAACGATCCATTTTCAAGGTCAAACAAGCCCTAGAACAGGTAAACCTCTCATTTTGTCGATTTTCGTGTGTTATAGGTCACTATCTTTTTTGGTGATCCAGAATTCCGACCTCATTTTTGCCAAAATTTTACCTGGACGTCCGTTAAGACGTTACCTATGGAGTCAGTGGCCCTCATGGCCAGAATGGCCCATTTTAAAGGTCAAACGAGACCTAGAGCAGGTAAACCCCCCATTTTTACCAATTTTCGTGTGCCATAGTCCACAGATTTTTTGGAGATCCAGAATTCCGACCTCATTTTTGCTAAAAATTTACCTGGATGTCCGTTAAGACCTTATCTATGGAGCCAATTGGCCCTCACGGCCAAAATGACCCATTTTCAAGGTCAAACAAGCCCTAGAGCAGGTAAACCCCCTATTTTACAGATTTTCGTGTGCTAAAGTCCACGACTTTTTTGGTGATCCAGAATTTCGACATCATTATTGCCAAAATTTTACCAGGACGTCCGTTAACACCTTATCTATGGAGCCAGTTGACCCTCACGGCAAAAATGGCCCATTTTCAAGGTCAAACGAGCCCTAAAGCAGGTAAACACCCCATTTTCCCGATTTTCGTGTGATGTATTCCCCGAATTGTTTGGTGATCCAGAATTTTGACCTCATTTTTGCCAAAATTTTAACTGGACGTCCGTTTAGACCTTACCTATGGAGCCAGTTGGCTCTGACGGCCAAAACGACCCATTTCCAAGGTAAAACGAGCCCAGAGCAGGTAAACCCCCACTTTACCCGACTTTCATGTGCTATATGTCACCATCTTTTTTGGTGATAGAGAATTCCGACCTCATTTTTGCCAAAATATTACCTGGACGTCCGTTAAGACATTACCTATGGAGCCAGTTGTCCCTCACGGCAAAAATGGCCTATTTTCAAGGTCAAAGGAGACCTAGAGAAGGTAAACCCCTTATTTTACCAATTTTTGTATGCTATAGTCTACGGATTTTTCAGTGATCCGGAATTTCGACTTCATTTTTGCAGAAATTATACCTGGACGTCCGTTAAGACCTTACCAATGGGGATAGTTGGCCCTACCAGCCAAACCGATCAATTTTCAAGGTCAAACGAGCCATAGAGCAGGTAAACCCGCCATTTTACCGATTTTAATGTGATATAGTCCACGGATTTTTTGTTGATCCAAAATTTTGACCTCATTTTTGCCAAAATTTTACCTGGACGTTCATTAAGACCTTAACTATGGAACCAGTTTGCCCTAACGGCCAAAATGGCCCATTTTCAAGGTCAGACGAGCCCTAGAGCAGGTAAACCTCCATTTTATCGATTATCGTGTGCTATAGTCCACAGATTTTTTGGTTATCTGAAATTCCGACCACATTTTTGCCAAAATTATACCTGGACGTCTGTTAGGACCTTATCTATGGAGACAGTTGGCCGTCACGGCCAAAATGGCCCATTTTCAAGGTCAAACTAGCCCTATAGCAGGTAAACCCCTCATTTTGCCGATTTTCTTGTCATATAGGTCACCATCTTTTTTGGTGATCCAAAATTCCGACCTCATTTTTGCCAAAATTATTCCTGGACGTCCGTTAAGACCTTACTTATGGAGCTAGTTGGCCCTCACGGCCAGAATGACCCACTTTCAAGGTCCAACGAACCCTTGAGCAGGTAAACCCCCCATTTTACCAATTTTCGTGTGTTATAGACCACATATTTTTTGAGTATCCAAAATTCCAACCTAATTTTTGCCAAAATTTTACCTGGATGTTCGTTAAGAACTTATCTATGGAGCCAGTTTGCCCTCACTGCAAAAATGGCCCATTTTCAAGGTCAAACGAGCCCTAGAGCACGTAAACCCCCATTTTACCGATTTTCGTGTGTTATAGTCTACAAATTTTTTGGTGATCTAGAATTCCGCCCTTATTTTTGCCAATATTTTACCTGGACATCCGTTATGACCTTACCTATTGAGACAGTTGGCCATAAAGGCAAAAAGGGCCCATTTTCAAAGTCAAACAAGCCTTAGAGCAAATAAACCTTAACTTTTACCGATTTTCATGATCAATAGTCAATGGATTTTTTGGGGATCCGTAATTCCGAACTCAGTTTTTCAAAAATTTTACCTGGACGTCCGATAAGACCTTACCTATGGAGTCAGTTGGCTCTGACGGCCAAAATGGCCCATTTTCAAGGTCAAACGAGCCTAGAGCAGGTAAACCCCCCATTTTAGTAATTTTCGTCTGCTATAATCCACGGATTTTTTGGTGATCCGGAATTTTGACCTCATGTTTGCCAAAATTTTACCTAGACATCCGTTATGACCTGACCAATGGGGACAGTTGGCCCTCACGGCCAAAACGATCCATTTTCAAGGTCAAATGATCCCTAGAGCAGGTAAACCCTCCATTTTACCAATTTTCGTACGCTATAGGTCACCATCTTTTTTGGTGATCCGAAATTCCGACCTCATTTTTGCCAAAATTTTGCCTAGACGTCCGTTAAGACCTTACCTATGGAGCCAGTTGGCCCTCACGGCCAGAATGGCCCATTTTCAAGGTAAAACGATACCTAGAGCAGGTTAACCCTTAATTTTACCGATTTTCGTGTGCTATAGTTCACAGATTTTTTGATGATCCAGAATTCCTACCTCATTTTTGCAAAAATTTTACCTGGACGTTCGTTAAGACCTTATCTATGGAGCCAGTTGGCCCTCATGGCCAAAATGGACCATTTTCAAGGTCAAACGAGCCCTAGAGCAGGTAAACCCCATATTTTACCGATTTTCGTATGTTATAGTTCCCAGATTTTTTTGTGATGCAGAATTCCGACCTCATTTTTTCTAAAGTTTTACCTCGATGTACGTTAAGACCTTATCTATGGAGCCAGTTGGCCCTCATGGCCAAAATGGTCCATTTTCAAGGTCAAACGAGCCCTATAGCAGGTAAACCCCCCATTATGCCAATTTTCTTGTGATATAGGTCACCATCTTTTTTGGTGATCCAAAATTCCAACCTCATTTTTGCCAAAATTATTCCCGGACGTCCGTTAAGACCTTACTTATGGAGCTAGTTGGCCCTCACGGCCAGAATGGCCTATTTTCAAGGTCAAACGAACCCTAGAGCAGGTAAACCCCCATTTTACCAATTTTCGTGTATTATAGGCCACATATTTTTTGAGGATCCAAAATTCCGACATCATTTTTGCCAAAATTTTACCTGGACGTTCGTTAAGACTTTATCTATGGAGCCAGTTTGCCCTCACTGCAAAAATGGCCATTTTCAAGGTGAAACGAGTCCTAGATCAGGTTAACCCCCTATTTTACCAATTTTCGTGAGCTATAGTCCACGGATTTTTTGGTGATGCAAAATTTCGACATCATTATTACCAAAATTTTACCTAGACGTCCGTTAAGACCTTATCTTTGGAGCCAGTTGTGCCTCACGGCCAAAATGGCTCATTTTCAAGGTCAAACGAGCCCTAAAGCAGGTAAACCCCCTATTTTATCAATTTTCGTGTGTTACAGTCCACAGATTTTTTGGTGATTCAGAATTCCGACCTCATTTTTGCCAATATTTTACCTGGACGTCCGTTAAAGACCTCACCAATAGGGACAGTTGGTTCTCATGGCCAAAACGATCTATTTTCAAGGTCGAACGATCCCAAGAGCAGGTAAACCCCCCCATTTTGCCGATTTTCGTGTGCTATAAGTCACCATCTTTTTTGGTGATCCCGAATTTTGACTTCATTTTTGCCAAAATTTTACATGGACGCCATTAAGACCTTACCTATGGAGCCAGTTGGCCCTCACGGCCAGAATGTCCCATTTTCATGGTCAAACGAGACCTAGAGCAGGTAAACCCCTAATTTTACCGATTTTCGTGTCCTATACCCCACAGATTTTTTGGTGATCTAGAATTTCGACCTCATTTTTGCTAAAATTTTACCTGGACGTCTGTTAAGATCTTATCCATGGAGCCAGTTGGCCAACACGGCCAAAATGACCGTTTTTCAAGGTCAAACGAGCCCTAGAGCAGGTAAACCTTCTATTTTACCAATTTTCGTGTGCTATAGTACACCGATTTTTTGGTGATCCGGAATTTCAACAACATTATTGCCAAAATTTTACCTGGACGTCCGCTAAGACTTTATCTATGGAATAGTTTGCCCTCACGTCCAAATTGGCCCATTTTCAAGGTCAAACGATCCCTAAAGTAGGTAAAACTCCCACTTTACCAATTTTCGTGTGTTATAGTGCACAGATTTTTTGGTGATCCGGAATTCCGACCTCATTTTTGCCAAAATTATACCTGGACGTCCGTTAAGACCTTATCTATGGAGCTAGTTGGCCGTCACAGCCAAAATGTCCCATTTTCAAGGTCAAACGAGCCCTAGAGCAGGTAAACCACCTATTTTACCGATTTTCGTGTGCTATAGTCCACGGATTTTTTGGTGAACCAAAATTTCAACATCATAATTGCCAAAATTTTACCTAGACTTCCGTTAAGTCCTTATCTATGGAGCCAGTTTGCCCTCACGTTCAAAATGGCCCATTTACAAGGTCAAACGAGCCCTAGAGTAGGTAAACCCCACAATTTACCAATTTTCGCGTGGTATAGTCCACGGATTTTTTGGTGATTCAGAATTCCGACCTCATTTTTGCCAAAATTATACCTGGACATCCGTTAAGACCTTATCTATGAAGCCAGTTGGCCGTCACGGCAAAACTGGCCTATTTTCAAGGTCAAACGAGCCATAGAGAAGGTAAACCCCCATTTTATCGATTTTCTTGTGCTATAGTCCACAGATTTTTTTGTGATCCGAAATTCCGATCACATTTTTGCCAAAATTATACCTGGAGATCCGTTAAGACCGTATCTATTGTGCCAGTTGGCCCTCACGGCAAAAATGGCTCATTTTCAAGGTCAAATGAACCCTAATGCAGATTAACCCCTCATTTTACCGATTTTCGTGTGCTATATGTCACCATCTTTTTTGGTGATAAAGAATTCCGACCTCATTTTTGCCAAAAGTTTACTTGGACGTCTGTTACGACATTACCTATGGAGCCTGTTGGCCCTCACGGCCAGAATTGCACATTTTCAAGGTCAAACTAGACCTAGAGAAGGTAAACCCCCGTTTTACCGATTATCGTGTACTATAGTCCACGAATTTTTTGTTGATCTGAAATTTCGACCAAATTTTTGCCAAAATTATAGCTGGACGTTCGTTAAGACCTTACCTATGGAGCCAGTTGGCCCTCACGGCCAGAATGACCCATTTTCAAGGTCAAACGAGCCTTATAGCAGGTAAACCACTCATTTTGCCGATTATCTTGTGATATAGGTCACCATCTTTTTTGGTGATCTAAAATTCCGACGTCTTTTTTTCCAAAATTATACCTGAACGTCCGTTAAGACCTTACCTATGGTGCTAGTTGGCCCTCACGGCAAGAATGACCCATTTTCAAGGTCAAACGATCCCTAGAGCACGTAAACCCCCTATTTTACCAATTTTCGTGTGTTGTAGTCCACAGATTTTTTGGTGATCCAAAATTTCGACATCATTTTTGCCAAAATTTTACCTGGACGTCCGTTAAGACATTACCTATGGAGCCAGTTGGCCCTCACGGCCAGAATGGCCCATTTTCAAGGTCAAACGAGCCCTAGAACAGGTAAACCCTCAATTTTACCAATTTTCGTGTGATATAGTCCACAGATTTTTTGGTGATCTGGCGTTTCGACATCATTATTGCCAAAATTTTACCTGGACGTCCGTTAAGACCTTATCTATGGAACCAGTTTGCCCTCACGTTCAAACTAGACCATTTTCAAGGTCAAACGAGCCCTAGAGTAGGTAAACCCCCACTTTACCAATTTTCGTGTACTATAGTCCACAAATTTTTCGGTTATTCAGAATTCCGACTTTATTTTTGTTAAAATTATACCTAGACGTCCGTTAAGACCTTATCTATGGAGCCAGTTAGCCGTCACGGCCAAAATGGCCCATTTTTAAGGTCAAACGAGCCCTATAGCAGGTAAACCTCCCATTTTGCCGATTTTCTTGTGATATAGGTCACCATCTTTTTTGATGATCCAAAATTTCGACCTCAGTTTTGCCTAAATTATACCTGGACGTCCGTTAAGACTTTACCTGTAGAGCTAGTTGGCCCTCACGGCCAGAATGCCCCATTTTCAAGGTCAAACGAACCCTATAGCAGGTAAACCCCCCATTTTACCAATTTTCTTGTGTTATATTCCACAGATTTTTTGGTGATCCAAAATTCCGACCTCATTTTTGCCAAAATTTTACCTGGACGTTCGTTAAGACCTTACCTATGGAGTAGTTTGCCCTGACAGCCAAAATGTCCCATTTTCAAGGTCAAACGAGCCCTAGAGCAGGTAAACCCCCAATTTTAGCACTTTTCGTGTGTTATAGACCATAAATTTTTTGATGATCCAAAATTCCGACCTCATTGTTGCCAAAATTTTACCTGGACGTCCGTTAAGACATTACCTATGGAACCAGTTGGCCTTCATGGCCCTCATGGCCCATTTTCAAGGTCAAACGAGCACTAGAGCAGGTAAACCCTCCATTTTACCAATTTTCGTGTGCCATAGTCCACATAGTTTTTGGTTATCTGGCGTTTCAACATCATTATTGCCAAAATTTACCTAGACGTCCGTTAAGACCTTAGCTATGGAGCCAGTTTGCCCTCACGTCCAAACTGGACCATTTTCAAGGTCAAACGAGCCCTAGAGTAGGTAAACCCCCCTACTTTACCACTTTTCGTATACGTAGTCCACATATTTTTCTGTGATCCGGAATTCCGACCTTATTTTTTCCAAAATTATACCTGGACGTCCGTTAAGACCTTATCTATGGAGCCAGCTGGCCGTCACGGCCAAAATGACAAATTTTCAAGGTCAAACGAGCCCTATAGCAGGTAAACCCCCCATTTTGCCGATTTTCTTGTGATATAGGTCACCATCTTCTTTGGTGTTCCAAAATTCCGACCTCATTTTTGCCAAACTTATTCCTGGACTTCCGTTAAGACCTTACCTATGGAGCTAGTTGGCCCTCACGGCCAGAATGGCCCATTTTCAAGGTCAAACGAGCCCTATAGCAGGTAAACCCCCATTTTGCCGATTTTCTTGTGATATAGGTCACCATCTTTTTTGGTGATCCAAAATTCCGATATCATTTTTGCCAAAATCATACCTGGACGTCCGTTAAGACCTTACCTATTGAGTTAGGTGGCCCTCACGGCCAGAATGGCCCATTTGCAAAGTCAAATGAACCCTAGAGCAGGTAAACCGCCCATTTTACCAATTTTCGTGTGTTATAGTCCACATATTTTTTGGTGATCCAAAATTCCGACCTCATTTTTGCCAAAATTTTACGTGGACGTTTGTTAACACCTTATCTATGGAAGCAGTTTACCCTGACGGCCAGAATGGCCCATTTTCAAGGTCAAACGAACCCTAGAGCAGGTAAACCCCCTATTTTACCAATTTTCTTGTGTTATAGTCCATAGATTTTTTGGTGATCCAATATTCTTACTCATTTTTGCAAAAAATTTACCTGGACGTTCGTTAAGACCTTATCTGTGGAGCCAGTTTTCCCTCACTACAAAAATGGCCCATTTTCAAGGTCAAACGACCCCTAGAGAAGGTAAACCCCCATTTTACCGATTTTCGTATGCTTTAGTCCAAGAATTTTTTGGTGATCCAAAATTCCGACCTCATTTTAGTAAAAATTTTACCTGGACGTCCGTTAATACCTTATCTATGGAGCCAGTTGGCCCTCACGGCAAAAATGGCCAATTTTCAAGGTCAAACAAGCCCTAGAGCAGGTAAACCCCCCATTTTGCCGATTTTCGTGTGATAAAGGTGACCATCTTTTTTGGTGATCCAGAATTCCGACCTCATTTTTGCCAATATTATACTTGGGCATCCGTTAAGACCTTACCTATGGAGCTAGTTGGCCCTCACGGCCAGAATGGCCCATTTTCAAAGTCAAACGAGCCCTATAGCAGGTAAACCCCCAATTTTGCCGATTTTCTTGGGATATAGGTCACCATATTTTTTGGTGATCCAAAAGTCCGACCTCTTTTTTGCCAAAATCATACCTGGACGTCCGTTAAGACCTTACCTATGGAGCTAGTTGGCCCTCACGTCCAGAATGGCCCATTTGTAAGGTCAAACGAACCTTAGAGTAGGTAAACCCCCACTTTTACCAATTTTGTGTGCTATAGTCCACAGATTTTTTGGTGATCAAGAATTCCGACCGCATTTTTGCTATAATTTTACCTGGACGTCCGTTAAAACCTTATCTATGGAGTTAGTTGGCCCTCACGGCCAAAATGGCCTAATTCCAAGGTCAAACGAGCCCTAGAGAAGGTAAACCCCCATTTTATCAATTTTCTTGTGCTATAGTACATGGATTTTTTGGTGATCCGGAATTCCGAACTCATGTTTGCCAAAGGTTTACCTGGACGTCCGTTAAGACATTACCTGTGGAGCCAGTTGGCTCTGAAGGCTAAAATGACCCATTTCCAAGGTCAAACGATCCCAGAGAAGGTAAACCCCCACTTTTACCAATTCTGTGTGCTATAGTCCACAAATATTTTGGTGATCAAGAATTCAGACCTCATTTTTGCAAAAATATTACCTACACGTCCGTTAAAACCTTATCTATGGAGTCAGTTGGCCTTCACGGCCAAAATGTCCCATTTCCAAGGTCAAACGAGCCCTAGAGAAGGTAAACTCCCCATTTTACCGATTTTCGTATGCTATAGTCCACGGATTTTTTGGTGATCCGGAATTCCGACCTTATTTTTGTCAAAATTTTACCTGGACGTCCGTCAAGACCTTATCTATGGACCTAGTTGGCCCTCACGGCAAAAATGGCCCATTTTCAAGGTAAACAAGGACTAGAGTAGGTAAACCCCCTATTTTGCCGATTTTCATCTGATATAGGTGACCATCTTTTTTAGTGATCCAGAATTACGTCCTCAGTTTTGCCAATATTATACCTGGACATCCGTTAAGACCTTACCTATGGAGCTAGTTGGCCCTCACGGCCAGAATGGCCCATTTTCAAGGTCAAACGAGCCATATAGCAGGTGAACCCCCAATTTTGCCAATTTTCTTGTGATATAGGTCACCATCTTTTTTGGTGATCCAAAATTCCGACCTTATTTTTGCCAAAATCATACCTGGACGTCCGTTAAGACCTTACCTATGGAGCTAGTTGACCCTCACGGCCAGAATGGCCCATTTGCAAGGTCAAACGAACCCTAGAACAGGTAAAACCCCCATTTTACCGATTTTCGTGTGTTATAGTCCATAGATTTTTTGGTTATCCAAAATTTTGACCTCATTTTGGCCAAAATTCTACCTAGACATTCGTTAACACCTTATCTATGGAGCCAGTTTGCCCTCACTGCCAAAATGGCCCATTTTCAAGGTCAAACGAGCCGTAGAGTAAGTAAACCCCCTATTTTACCGATTTTCGTGTTCTATAGTCCACAGATTTTTTGGTTATCCAGAATTCCGACCTCATTTTTGCCAAAAGTTTACTAGGACATCCGTTAAAACTTTATCCATGGAGCCAGTTGGCCTTCACGGCAAAATTGGCCCAATTTCAAGGTCAAGGGAGCGCTAGAGTTGGGAAACCCCACATTTTACCGATTTTCGTGTGATATAGTCCCCGAATTTTTTGGTGATCCAGAATTTTGACCTCATTTTTGCAAAAAATTTACCTGGACGTCTGTTAAGACCACCTATGGGGACAGTTGGCCAACACGACCATAACGATCCAAATTCAAGGTCAAACGAGCCCTAGAGCAAGTAAGCCTCCCATTTTGCCGATTTTCGTGTGCTATAGGTCATTATCTTTTTTGGTGATCCAGTATTCCGACCTCATTTTTGTCAAAATTTTACTTGGACGTCCGTTAAGACCTTACCTATGGAGCTAGTTGGCCCTCATGGCTAGAATAGCCCATTTTCAGGGTCAAACAAGACCGAGAGCAGTTAAACCCCCCATTTTTACCAATTTTCGTGTGCTATAGTCCACAGATTTTGTGGTGATCCAGAATTTCAACATCATTTTTGCTAAAATTTTACTTGGACGTTCGTTAAAACCTTATCTTTGGAGCCAGTTGGCCCTCACGGCAAAAATGTCCCATTTTCAAGGTCAAACGAGCCCTAGAGTAGGTAAACCCCCCATTTTGCCGATTTACGTGTGCTATAGGTCACCATCTTTTTTTGTGATCCAGAATTCTGACCTCATTTTTTCCAAAATTATACCTGAACGTCCGTTAAGACCTTACCCATGGAGCCAGTTGGCCTTAACGGCCAAAACTGCCCATTTTCAAGGTCAAACGATCCCTAGAGCTGGTAAACCCCCCATTTTGCCGATTGTCGTGTGCTATTGATCACCATCTTTTTTGGTGATCAAGAATTCCGACTTAATTTTTTCTAAAATTTTACCTAGACGTCCGTTAAGAACTTACGTATGAAGCCAGTTGGCCCACACGGCAAAACTGGCCCATTGTAAAGGTCAAACGAGAATTAGAGCAGGTAAACCCCCTATTTTGCTGATATTCTTGTGCTATAATCCATGGATTTTTTTGGTGATCCAGAATCCTCCCTCATTTTTCCAAAATTTTACCTGGACGTATATTATGACCTTACCTATTGAGCCAGTTATCCATAAAGACCAAAACGGCCCATTTTCAAAGTCAAACGAGCCTTAGAGCAAATAAACCTTCACTTTTACCGATTTTCATGATCAATAGTCAATGGATTTTTTGGGGATCAGTAATTCCGAACTAAGTTTTTCAAAAATTTTACCTGGACGTCCGCTAAGACCTTAACTATGGAGTCAGTTGGCCCTGACGGCCAAAATGGCCCATTTTCACAGTCAAACGAGCCCTAGAGGAGGTAAACCCCCCATTTTACTAATTTTCGTGTGCTATAAGTCACCATCTTTTTTGGTTATCCAGTTTTCCGACCTTATTTTTGCCAAAATTTTACTTAGACGTCCGTTAAGACCTCACCAATAGGGACAGTTGGCCCTCACGGCCAAAACGATCCATTTTCAAGGTCAAACGAGCCCTAGAGCAGGTAAACCCCCCATTTTGCCAATTTTTGTGTGCTATAGGTCACCATCTTTTTTGGTGATCCAGTTTTTCGACCTTATTTTTGCCAAAATTTTACTTGGTCGTCCATTAAGACCTTACCTATGGAGCCAGTTGGCCCTCACGGCCAGAATGGCCCATTTTCATGGTCAAACGAGACCTAGAGCATGTAAACCCCCAATATTACCGAATTTCTTGTGCTATATACCACAGATTTTTTGGTGATCCAAAATTTCGACCTCATTTTTGCAAAAAATTTACATGGACGTTCTTTAAGACCTTATCTATGGAGCCAGTTTGCCCTAACGGCCAAAATGGCCAATTTTCAAGGTCAAACGAGCCCTAGAGCAGGTAAACCTCCATTTTACCGATTATCGTGTGCTATAAGTACACAAATTTTTTGGTGATCCAGAATTTCGACCACATTTTTGCCAAAATTATACCTGGACGTTCGTTAAAACCATATCTATTGAGCAAGTTGGCCGTCACGGCAAAAATGGCCTATTTTCAAGGTCAAACGAGCCCTAGAGCAGGTTAAACCCCTATTTTGTAGATTTTTGTGTGCTATATATCACCATTTTTTTTGGTGATAAAGAATTCCGACCTCATTTTTGCCAAAATTTTACCTGGACATCCGTTAAGACATAACTTATGGAGCCAGTCGGCCCTCACGACCAGAATTGAATATTTTCAAGGTCAAACTAGACCTACAGAAGGTAAAACCCCATTTTACCGATTTTCGTGAGCTAAAGTCGATGGATTTTTTGGTGATCCAGAATTCCGGCATCATTTTTCCAGAAATTATACCTGGACGTCCGTTAAGACCTTATCTGTGCAGCCAGTAAGCCCCCACGGCCAAATGGCCTATTTTCAAGGTCAAACGAGCCATAGAGCAGGTAAACCCCACATTTTACCAATTTTCGTGTGCTATGGTTCAATGATTTTTTGGTGATTCAGAATTACGATGTTAACTTTGCCAAAATTTTACATGGACGTCCGTTAAGACCTTACCTATGGGGACAGTTGGCCCTCACGGCCAAAACGATCCATTGTCAAGGTCAAACGAGCCCTAGATCAGGTAAACCCCTTATTTTACCGATTATCGTGTGCTATAGTCCACAGATTTTTTGGTGATCCAGAATTCCGACCTCATTTTTGCTAAAATTTTACCTGGACGTCCGTTAAAACCTTATCTAAGGAGCCGGTAGTCCCTCACGGCAAAAATGGCCTATTTTCAAGGTCAAACGATCCCTAGAGCAGGTAAACCCCCCATTTTGCCTATTTTCGTGTGATATAGGTCACCATCTTTTTTGGTGATCCAGAATTTCGACCTCATTTTTGCCAAAATTAAACCTGGACGTCCGTTAAGACCTTACCTATGGAGCTAGTTGGCCCTCACGGCCAGAATGACCCATTTTCAAGGTCAAACGAGCCCTGTAGCTGGTAAACCCCCAATTTTGCCGATTTCCTATGATATAGGTCACCATCTTTTTTGGTGATCGAAAATTCTGGCGTCATTTTTGCCAAAATTATACCTCGACGTCCGTTAAGACCTTACCTATGGAGTTAGTTGGCCCTAACGGCCAAAATGGACCGTTTTGAAGGTCAAACGAGCCCTAGAGCAGGTAAATCCCCTATTTTACCAATTTTTGTGTGCTATAGTCCACAGATCTTTAGGTGATCCGGAATTCCGACCTCATTTTTTACAAAGGTTTACCTCGACGTCCGTTAAGACCTTACCTGTAGAGCCAATTGGCTCTCACCGCCAAAATGGTCCATTTCCAAGGTCAAACGAGCCCTAGAGCAGGTAAACTCCCCATTTTACAGATTTTCGTGTGCTATAGTCCACGGATTTTTTGGTGATCCGAAATTCTGACCTAATTTTTGCCAAAAGTTTGCCTAGACGTCCGTTACGACCTTACCTGTGGAGCCAGTTGGCTCTGACGGCCAAAACAACCCATTTCCAAGGTCAAACGATCCCAGAGCAGGTAAGCCCCTACTTTTACCGATTTTTGTGTGCTATAGTACAATGATTTTTTGGTGATCCAGAATTTTGACCTCATTTTTGCTAAAATTTTACCTAGGCGTCCGTTAAAACCTTATCTATGGAGCCAGTTGGAGCTCACGGCAAAAATGACCCATTTTCAAGGTCAAACGAGTGCTAGAGCATGGAAATCCCCCATTTTACTAATTTTCGTGTGATGTATCCCACATTTTTTGGTGATTCAGAATTTCTACCTCATTTTTGCCAAAATTTTACCTGGACGTCTATTAAGACCACCTATGGGGACATTTGGCCAACATGACCAAAACGATCCATTTTCAAGGTCAAACAAGCCCTAGAGCAGGTAAACCTCTCATTTTGCCAATTTTCGTGTGTTATAGGTCATCATCTTTTTTGGTGATCCTGAATTTTGACCTCATTTTTGCAAAAAATTTACCTGGACGTCCGTTAAGACATTAGTTATGGAGCCAGTGGCCCTCATGGCCAGAATGATCCATTTTAAAGGTCAAACGAGACCTAGAGCAGGTAAACCTCCCATTTTTACCAATTTTCGTGTGCCATAGTCCACAGATTTTTTTGTGATCCAAAATTCCGACCTCATTTTTGATAAAAATTTACCTCAACGTCCGTTAAGACCTTATCTGTGGAGCCAATTGGCCCTCACGGCCAAAATGACCCATTTTCAATGTCAAACGAGCCCTAGAGCAGGTAAACCCCCCATTTTACCAATTTTCGTGTGCTATAGTCCACAGATTTTTTGTGATCCAGAATTTCGACATCATTATTGCCAAAATTTTACCTGGACGTCCGTTAAGACCTAATCTATGGAGCCAGTTGGCCCTCACGGCAAAAATGGCCCATTTTCAAGGTCAAACGAGCCCTAGAGCAGATAAACCCCCCATTTTACCGATTTTCGTGTGATGTTGTCCCCGAAATTTTTGGTGATCTAGAATTTTGACCTCATTTTTGCCAAAATTTTAACTGGACGTCCGTTAAGACCTTACCTATGGGGCTAGTTGACCCTCACGGCTCAATTAACCCATTTTCAAGGTCAAACGAACCCTAGAGCAAGTAAACACACCATTTTACCAATTTTCGTGTGCTATAGTTCACTATCATTTTTGGTGATCTAGAATTTCGACCTTATTTTTACCAAAATTTTACCTGCACGTCCGTTAAGCCTTACCTATGGAGTTAATTGGCCCTCACGGCCAAAATGGCTCATTTTCAAGGCCAAATGAGCACTAGAGCAGGTAAACCCCTCATTTTACCGATTTTCGTGTGTTATAGTCCACAGATTTTTTGGTGATTCAGAATTCCAACCATATTTTGCAAAAATTATACCTAGACGTCCGTTAAGACCTTATCTATGGAGCCAGTTGGCCGTCACGGCAAGAATGGCACATTTTCAAGGTCAAACGAGCCCTGGAGCAGGTTAACCCCCATTTTGCCAATTTTCGTGTTCTATATGTCACCATCTTTTTTTGTGATAAAGAATTACGACCTCAATTTTGCCAAAATTTTACCAGGACGTCTGTTAAGACATTACCTATGGAGCCAGTTGGCCCTCACGGCCAGAATGGCCCATTTTCAAGGTCAAAGCAGACCTAGAGAAGGTAAACCCCCTATTTTACCAATTTTTGTGTGCCATATATAGTCTACGGATTTTTCAGTGATCCAAATTTCCGGCTTCATTTTTGCAGAAATTATACCTGGACGTCCGTTAAGACCTCACCAATGGCGATAGTTGCCCCTCCCGGCCAAAACGATCAATTTTCAAGGTCAAACGATCCCTAGAGCAGGTAAACCCCCATTTTACCTTTTATTATGTGCTATAGTCCACGGATTTTTTGGTGATCTAAAATTTTGACTTTATTTTTGCCAAAATTTTACTTTGACGTTCATTAAGACCTTATCTATGGAACCAGTTTGCCATAACGGCCAAAATGGCCCATTTTCAAGGTCAAACGAGCCCTAGAGCAGGTAAACCCCCATTTTATCGATTATCGTGTGCTATGGTCCACATTTTTGCCAAAATCATACCTGGACGTCTGTTAAGACCATATCTACGAAGCCAGTTGGTCCTTACGGCAAAAATGGCCCATTTTCAAGTTCAAACAATCCCTAGTGCAGGTAAACCCCTCGTTTTGCCGATTTTCGTGTGTTATAGGTCACCATATTTTTTGGTGATCCAGAATTCCGACCTCATTTTTGCCAAAATTTTACCTGGACGTCGATTAAAACTTTATCTATGGAGCCAGTTGGCTCTCACGGTAAAAATGGTCCATTTTCAAGGTCAAACGAGCGCTAGAGTAGGGAAACCCCATATTTTACCGATTTTCGTGTGATGTAGTCGCCGAGTTTTTTGGTGATCCAGAATATTGACCTCATTTTTGCAAAAAATTTACTTGGACGTCTGTTAAGACCACCTATGGGGGACAGTTGGCCAAGACAACCAAAACGATCCAAATTCAAGGTCAAACGAGCCCTAGAGCAAGTAAACCTTCCATTTTGCCGATTTTCCTGTGCTATAGGTCATTATCTCTTTTGGTGATCCAGAATTCTGACCTCATTTTTGTCAAAATTTTACCTGTACATCTGTTAAGACCTTACCTATGGAGCCAGTTGGCCCTCATGGCTAGAATGGCCCATTTTCAAGGTCAAACTAGATCGATAGCAGGTAAACCCCCATTTTTACCAATTTTCATGTGCTATATAGGCCACAGATTTTTTGGTGATCGAGAATTTTGACCTCATTTTTGCTAAAAATTTACCTGAACGTCCGTTAAGACCTTACCCATTGAGCCAGTTGCCCTTAACGGCCAAAACTACCCATTTTCAAGGTCAAACGATCCCTAGAGTTGGTAAACCCCCCATTTTGCCGATTGTCGTGTGCTATTGATCACCATCTTTTTTGGTGATCAAGAATTCTGATTTCATTTTTGCTAAAAAATTTCCTACACGTCCATTAAGAACTTACCTATGAAGCCAGTTGGCCCACACGGCAAAACTGGGCCATTGTCAAGGTCAAACGACAACTAGAGCAGGTAAACCCCC
Source organism: Solanum verrucosum (assembly GCF_900185275.1). Lineage (NCBI taxonomy): Eukaryota > Viridiplantae > Streptophyta > Magnoliopsida > Solanales > Solanaceae > Solanum > Solanum verrucosum. The sequence goes on from NW_026020812.1 coordinate 276,310, forward strand.
ATTTTGCTGATATTCTTGTGCTATAATCCATGGATTTTTTGGTGATCCAGAATTCGACCTCATTTTTGACGAGGTTTTAACGAGCCATAAAGCAGGTAAACCCCCATTATACTGATATTCGTGGTCTATAGTCCACAGATTTTTTTGTTATCCAAAATTCCAACCACATTTTTGCCAAAATTTTACATGGACGTTCTTTAAGACCTTATCTATGTAGCCAGTTTGCCGTCACGGCCAAAATGGCCAATTTTCAAGGTCAAACGAGCCCCAGAGTAGGTAAACCCCCATTTTATCGATTTTCGTGTGCTATATGTCACCATCTTTTTTTGTGATAAAGAATTACGACATCATTTTTGCCAAAATTTTACCTGGACGTCCCTTAAGACCTTACCTATGGAGCCAGTTGGCCCTGACGGCCAGAATGGCCTATTTTCAAGGTCAAACGAGACCTAGAGCATGTAAACCCCAATTTTATCGATTTTCGTGTGCTATAGTCCCCAGAATTTGTGGTGATCCAGAATTCCGACCTCATTTTTGCTAAAATCTTACCTGGACGTCTGTTAAAACCTTATTTATGGAGCCAGTTGGCCCTCACGGCTAAAATGGACCATTTTCAAGGTCAAACGAGCCCTAGAGCAGGTAAACCCCCTTATTTTACTGATTTTCGTGTGCTATAGTCCATGGATTTTTTTGTGATCCAGAATTTCGACATCATTATTGCCAAAATTTTACATGGATATCCGTTAAGACCTTATCCATGGAGCTAGTTTGCCCTCACTGCCAAAACGGCCCAGTTTCAAGCTCAAACGAGCCCTAGGATAGGTAATACCCCCGCTTTACCAATTTTCATGTGCTATAGTCCACAGATTTTTTGGTGACCCAGAATTCCGACCTAATTTTTACCAAAATTATACCTGGACGTTCGTTAAGACCTTATCTATGGAGCCGGTTGGCCGTCACGGCCAAAATGGCCCATTTTCAAGGTCAAACGAGCCCTATAGCAGGTAAACCCCTCATTTTGCCGATTTTCCTGTGATATAGGTCACCATCTTTTTAGCGATTCAAAATTCCGACCTCATTTTTGCCAAAATTGTACCTGGTCGTCCGTTAAGACCTTACCTTTGGAGCTAGTTGGCCCTCATGGCCAGAATGGCCTATTTTCAAGGTCAAACGAACCATAGAACAGGTAAACCCCCCATTTTACCGATTTTCGTGTGCTGTAGTACACAAATTTTTTGGTGATCTAAAATTTCGACCTCAGTTTTGCCAAAATTTTAGCTGGACGTTCGTTAAGACCTTATTTATGGAACCAGTTTGCCCTAACGTCCAAAATGGCCCATTTTCAAGCTCAAACGAGCCCTAGAGTAGGTAAACCCCCATTTTACCAATTATCGTGTGCTATATATAGTGCACGGAGTTTTAGGTGATCCGTATTTATGACCACATTTTTGCCAAAATTATACCTGGACGTCCGTTAAGACAATATCTATGGAGCCAGTTGTCCCTTACGGTAAAAATGGCCAATTTTCAAGTTCAAACGAGCCCTAGAGCAGGTAAACCCCTCATTTTGCCGATTTCGTGTGCTCTAAGTCACTATCTTTTTTGGTGATCCAGAATTCCGACCTAATTTTTGCCAAAATTTTACCTGGACGTCCGTTAAGACCTTACATATGGAGCCAGTTGGCCTTCATGGCCGGAATGGCCCGTTTTCAAGGTCAAACGAGACCTAGAGCAGGTAAACCCCCCATTTTACCGATTTTCGTTTGCTATAGTCCAAGGATTTTTTGGTGATCCAGAATTCCGACCTCATTTTTTCTAAAATCTTACCTTGACGTCCGTTAAGACCTTATCTATGGAGACAGTTGACCCTCACGGCCAAAATGGCCCATTTTCAAGGTCAAACGAGTCCTAGAGCCGGTAAACCCCCTATTTTACCAATTTTATTGTGCTATAGTCCACAGATTTTTTGGTGCTCCGGAATTCCGACCTCATTTTTGACAAAGGTTTACATCGACGTCCCTTAAGACCTTACCTGTGGAGCCAGTTGGCTCTCACGGCCAAAATGGCCAATTTTCAAGGTCAAATGAGCCCTAGAGCTGGAAAACTCCCAATTTTACCGATTTTCGTGTGCTATAGTCCATGGATTTTTTGGTGATCCAAAATTCTGACCTCATTTTTGCCAAAAGTTTACCTGGACGTCCGTTAAGATCTTACCTGTGGAGCAAGTTGGCTCTAACGGCCAAAACGACCCATTTCCAAGGTCAAACGATCCTAGAGCAGGTAAACCCCCACTTTTATCGATTTTTGTGTGCTATAGTCCAACGATTTTTTGGTGATCCAGAATTACGACCTCATTTTTGCTAAAATTTTACCTGGACGTTCGTTAAAACCTTATCTATGGAGCAGGTTGGACCTCACGGCAAAAATGACCCATTTTGAAGGTCAAACAAGTGCTAGAGTATGGAAACCCCCCATTTTACCTATTTTCGAGTGCTATAGTCCACGGATTTGTTGGTGATCCGAAATTCCGACAACATTTTTGGAAAAATTATACCTGGACGTCCGTTAAGACCTTATCTATAAAGCTACTTGTCCCTCACGGCAAAAATTGCCCATTTTCAAGAACAAACGATCCCTAGAGTAGGTTGACCCCCTATTTTGCTAATTTTCGTGTGCTATATGTCACCATCTTTTTTGGTGATAAAGAATTCCGACCTCATTTTTGCCAAAATTTTACATGGACGTCCGTTAAGACATTACCTATGGAGCCAGTTCGCCCTCACGGCCAGAATGGCCCATTTTCAAGGTCAAAGGAGACCTAGAGAAGGTAAACCCCCTATTTTGTCAATTTTTGTGTGCTATATAAGTCTACGGATTTTTCAGTGATCCGGAATTCCGGCATCATTTTTGTAGAAATTATACCTAGACGTCTATTAAAACCACACCAATGGGGATAGTTGGCCCTCCCGGCCAAAACGATCAATTTTCAAGGTCAAACGAGCCCTAGAGCAGGTAAACCCCCCATTTTACCGATTTTCATGTGCTATAGTCCACAGATTTTTTGGTGATCCAAAATTTCGACCTCATTTTTGCCAAAATTTTACCTGGACAATCATTAAGACCTTATCTATGGCACCAGTTTGCCTTAACGGCCAAAATGGCTCATTTTCAAGGTCAAACGAGCCCTAGAGCAGGTAAACCCCCATTTTATCGATTATCGTGTGCTATAGTCCACGGATTTTTAGGTTATCCAGAATTCCGACCACATTCTTGCCAAAATTATACCTGGACGTCCGTTAAGACCATATTTATGAAGCCAGTTGGCCATTACAGCAAAAATGACCCATTTTCAAGTTCAAACGAGCCCTAGAGCAGGTAAACCCCTTGTTTTGCCGATTTTCGTGTGCTATAGGTCACCATCTTTTTCGGTGATCCAGAATTTTGACCTCATTTTTGCTAAAAGTATACCTGAACGTCCGTTAAGACCTTACCTATGGATTTGATCCTCACGGGAAAATGGCCCGTTCTTAAGGTCAAACGAGACCTATATCAGGAAAACCCCCTATTTTATCGATTTTCGTATGCTATAGTCCATAGATTTTTTGGTGATCCGAAATTAGAACCTCATTTTTGCCAAAGGTTTACCAGGACGTCCGTTAAGACCTTACCTGTGGAGCCAGTTGGCTCTAACGTGTAAAACGACCCATTTCCAAGGTAAAACGATCCAAGAGCAGGTAAACCCCCACTTATACCAATTTTCGTGTGCTATAGTCCACGAATTTTTTGGTGATTTAGAATTCCGGCATCAGTTTTGCCAAAATTTTACCTAGACATCCATTAAGACATTACCTATGGAGCCAGTTGGCCCTCATGGCCAAAATGGCCCATTTTCAAGATCAAACGAGCCCTAGAGCAGGAAAACCCCCCCATTTTTATCGATTTTCGTATGCTATATTTCACAGATTTTTTGGTGATCCAAAATTCCGACCTCATTTTTGCTAAAATTTTACCTAGACGTCCGTTAAGAACTTAGCTATGAAGCCAGTTGGCCCATAAGACAAAACTGGCCCATTGTCAAGGTCAAACGAGAACTAGAGCAGGTAAACCCCCCATTTTGCTGATATTCTTGTGCTATAATCTATGGATTTTTTCCTGATCCAAAATCCGCCCTCATTTTTGTGAAAATTTTACCTGGTTGTCGGTTAACACCTTACCTTTGGAGCCACTTGGCCCTCACGGCCAGAATGACCCATTTTCAAGGTCAAACAAGACCTAGGGCAGGTAAACCCCCCATTTTTACCGATTTTCGTGTGCTATATTCCACAGATTTTTTGGTGATCCAAAATTCCGACCTCATTTTTGATAAAAATTTACCTAGACGTCCGTTAAGACCTTATCTATGGAGCCAGTTGGCCCTCACGGCCAAAATGGCCTATTTTCAAGGTCAAACGAGCCCTAGAGCAAATAAACCCTCCATTTTACCGATTTTCGTGTGCTATAGTCCACATATTTTTTGGTGATCTGGATTTCAATATCATTATTGCCGAAATATTACCTGGACGTCCGTTATAACCTTATCTATGGAGCCAGTTTGCCCTCACGTCCAAAATGGCCTATTTTCAAGGTCAAACAAGCCCTAGAGTAGGTAAACCCACCACTTTATCAATTTTCGTATGCTATAGTCCACGGTTTTTTTGGTGATCCAGAATTCCGACCTCATTTTATCCAAAATCTTACCTCGACGTCCGTTAAAAAGTTATTTATGGAGCCAGTTGGCCCTCACGGCCAAAATGGTCCATTTTCAAGGTCAAACGATCCCTAGAGCAGGTAAACCCCTTAATTTACCAATTTTCGTGTGCTATAGTCAATAGATTTTTTGATGATCCGGAATTCCGACCTCATTTTTCCCAAAGGTATATCTGGACGTCCGTTATGACCTTACCTGTGGAGCCAGTTGGCTCTGACGGCTGAAACGACCCATTTCCAAGGTCAAACGATCCCAGAGAAGGTAAACCCCCACTTTTACCAATTTTCGTGTGCTATACCACAGATTTTTTGGTGATCAAGAATTCTGACATCATTTTAGCTAAAATTTTACCTGGACGTACGTTTAAACCTTATCTATGGAGCCAGTTGGCCCTCACGGCCAAAATGGCCTAATTCCAAGGTCAAACGAGCCCTAGAGAAGATAAACCCCTATTTCACCAATTTTCATGTGCTATAGTCCATGGATTTTTTGGTCATCCGGAATTGCGACCTCATTTTTGCCAAAGGTTTACCCGGACGTCCGTAAGACCTTACCTGTGGAGCCAGTTGGCTATGACGGCTAGAACGACCCATTTCCAAGGTCAAACGATCCCAGAGAAGGTAAACCCCCACTTTTACCAATTTTCGTGAGCTATAGTCCACATATTTTTTGGTGATCATGAAGTTCGACCTCATTTTTACTAAAATTTTACCTACACGTCCGTTAAAACCTTATTTATGGAACAAGTTGGCCCTCACGGTCAAAATGTACCATTTCAAAGGTCAAACGAGCCATAGAGAAGGTAAACCCCAAATTTTACCGATTTTCGTGTGCTATAGTCCACGGATTTTTTGGTGATCCAGAATTCTGACCTCATTTTTGTCAAAATTTTACCTGGACGTCCGTCAAGACCTTATCTAAGGTAGTTTGAGCGAGCCGATTTTTCATAAAACGCGTTTTGCTCATTCGTTGAATAGTAGAAATAAGATGAGAAACGAAAAAAGGAAATTGAAACGGCCATAACTCGAGCCTCGGGTGTCCGTTTCAGTCGATTTTTTTATTGAACCCGCGTATTTCTTTGAGATCTACGCAGCCAAACTACCGTGGCGCGGTTGGCGCTTGCGGATTTTCCCAAAAGCGACTTTTACTGATTCTTATACGAATGGAAATATGATGAAAAAATTAAAAGGAAATTCAATTGAAGCGGATGGGTTTTTCAAATAGATCTCGAAAAAATACGAGGATTCAAAAAAAGGTTTGCGCCAAACGGACGTCCGAGCCGAAAGTTACGATCATCTGAAAATTCAGCATCTTAAAGTTTGAAGGTAGCCGTGAATTTGGGAAATTCAAACGGCCATAACTCGGCCCTCGGGCGTCTGTTTCAGGCGATTTTTTTTTTGAACCCGCGTATTTTTCTGAGATCTACGCAACCAAACTACCGTGGCGAGATTGGCGCGTGCGGATTTTCCCAAAAACGCCTTTTACTAATTTCTTATACGAGTAGAAATATGATGAAAAAATTACAAGGATATTCCATTGAAGCGGATGAGTTTTTCGAATTGATCTTGAAAAAATACGAGGATTCAAAAATAAGTTTGCGCCAAACGGACGTTCGAGCCGAAAGTTACGATCATCTGAAGATTCAGCATCTTAAAGATTGAAGGTAGCCGTGAATTTTGGAAACTTCAAACGGCCACAACTCGGGCTTCGGATGTCCGTTTCAGTCGATTTTTTTTCTGAACCCGCGTATTTTTTCGATATCTACGCAACCAAACTACCGTAAGGTGGTTTGAGCGAGCCGATTTTTCATAAAACGCGTTTTGCTCATTCGTTGAATAGTAGAAATAAGATGAGAAACGAAAAAAGGAAATTGAAACGGCCATAATTCGAGCCTCGGGTGTCCGTTTCAGTCGATTTTTTTTTTGAACCCGCGTATTTTTTCAAGATCTACGCAGCCAAACTACCGTGGCTCGGTTGGCGCGTGCGGATTTTCCCAAAAGCGACTTTTACTGATTCTTATACGAGTGGAAATATGATGAAAAAATTAAAAGGAAATTCAATTGAAGCGAATGGGTTTTTCAAATAGATCTCGAAAAAATACGAGGATTCAAACAAAGGTTTGCGCCAAACGGACGTCCGAGCCGAAATTTACGATCATCTGAAAATTCAGCATGTTAAAGATTGAAGGTAGCCGTGAATTTGGGAAATTCAAACGGCCATAATTCGGGCCTCGGGAGTCTGTTTCAGGCGATTTTTTTTTTGAACCAGCGTATTTTTCCGAGATCTACGCAACCAAACTACCGTGGCGCGGTTGGCGCGTGCGGATTTTCCCAAAAACGCCTTTTACTAATTTCTTATACGAGTAGAAATATGATGAAAAAATTACAAGGATATTCAATTGAAGCGGATGAGTTTTTCGAAAAGATCTCGAAAAAATACGAGGATTCAAAAAAAGGTTTGCGCCAAACGGACGTTCGAGCCGAAAGTTACGATCATCTGATGATACAGCATCTTAAAGATTGAAGGTAGCCGTGAATTTGGGAAACTTCAAACGGCCATAACTAGGCTTCGGATGTCCGTTTCAGTCGATTTTTTTTCTGAACCCGCGTATTTTTTCGATATCTACGCAACCAAACTACCATAAGGTGGTTTGAGCGAGCCGATTTTTCATAAAACGAGTTTTGCTCATTCGTTGAATAGTAGAAATAAGATGAGAAACGAAAAAAGGAAATTGAAACGGCCATAACTCGAGCCTCGGTTGTCCGTTTCAGTCGATTTTTTTTTTGAACACGCGTATTTTTTTGAGATCTACGCAGCCAAACTACCGTGGCGCGGTTGGCGGGTGCGGATTTTCCCGAAAGCGACTTTTACTGATTCTTATACGAGTGGAAATATGATGAAAAAATTAAAAGGAAATTCAATTGAAGCGGATTGGTTTTTCAAATAGATCTCGAAAAAATACGAGGATTCAAAAAAAGGTTTGCGCCAAACGGACGTCCGAGCCGAAAGTTACGATCGTCTGAAAATTCAGCATCTTAAAGATTGATGGTAGCCGTGAATTTGGAAATTCAAACGGCCATAACTCGGGCCTCGGCCGTCTGTTTCAGGCGATTTTTTTTTTGAACCCGCTTATTTTTCTGAGATCTACGCAACCAAACTACCGTGGCGCGGTTGGCGCGTGCGGATTTTCCCAAAAACGCCATTTACTAATTTCTTATACGAGTAGAAATATGATGAAAAAATTACAAGGATATTCAATTGAAGCGGATGAGTTTTTCGAATTGATCTTGAAAAAATACGAGGATTCAAAAATAAGTTTGCGCCAAACGGACGTTCGAGCCGAAAGTTACGATCATCTGAAGATTCAGCATCTTAAAGATTGAAGGTAGCCGTGAATTTTGGAAACTTCAAACGGCCATAACTCGGGCTTCGGATGTCCGTTTCAGTCCATTTTTTTTTCTGAACCCGCGTATTTCTTCGATATCTACGCAACCAAACTACCGTAAGGTGGTTTGAGCGAGCCGATTTTTCATAAAACGCGTTTTGCTCATTCGTTGAATAGTAGAAATAAGATGAGAAACGAAAAAAGGAAATTGAAACGGCCATAAATGGAGCCTCGGATGTCCGTTTCAGTCGATTTTTTTTTTAAACCCGCATATTTTTTCGAGATCTACGCAGCCAAGCTACCGTGGCGCGGTTGGCGCGTGCGGATTTTCCCAAAAGCGACTTTTACTGATTCTTATACGAATGGAAATATGATGAAAAAATTAAAAGGAAATTCAATTGAAGCGGATGGGTTTTTCAAATAGATCTCGAAAAAATACGAGGATTGAAAAGAAGGTTTGCGCCAAACGGACGTCCGAGCCGAAAGTTACGATCATCTGAAAATTCAGCATCTTAAAGATTGAAGGTAGCCATGAATTTGGGAAAATTCAAACGGCCATAACTCGGGCCTCGGCCGTCTGTTTCAGAAGATTTTTTTTTTGAACCAGCGTATTTATCCGAGATCTAAGCAACCAAACTACCGTGGCGCGGTTGGCGCGTGCGGATTTTCCCAAAAACGCCTTTTACTGATTTCTTCTACGAGTAGAAATATGATGAAAAAATTACAAGGAAAGTCAATTGAAGCGGATGAGTTTTTCGAATAGATCTCAAAAAAATATGAGGATTCAAAAAGAGGTTTGCGCCAAACGGACGTTTGAGCCGAAAGTTACGATCATTTGAAGATTCAGCATCTTAAAGATTGAAGGTAGCCGTGAATTTGGGAAACTTCGGACGGCCATAACTCGGGCTTCGGATGTCCGTTTCAGTCGATTTTTTTTCTGAACCCGCGTATTTTTTCGATATCTACGCAACCAAACTACCGTAAGGTGGTTTGAGCGAGCCGATTTTTCATAAAACGCGTTTTGCTCATTCGTTGAATAGTAGAAATAAGATGAGAAACGAAAAAAGGAAATTGAAACGGCCATAACTCGAGCCTCGGGTGTCCGTTTCAGTCGATTTATTTTTTGAACCCGCGTATTTTTTAGAGGTCTACGCAGCCAAACTACCGTGGCGCGGTTGGCGCGTGCGAAATTTCCCAAAAGCGAATTTTACTGATTCTTATACGAGTGAAATATGATGAAAAAATTAAAAGGAACTTCAATTGAAGCGGTTGGGTTTTTCAAATAGATCTCGAAAAAATACGAGGATTCAAAATAAGGTTTGCGCCAAACGGACGTCCGAGCCGAAAGTTACGATCATCTGAAAATTCAGCATGTTAAAGATTGAAGGTAGCAGTGAATTTGGGAAATTCAAACGGCCATAACTCAGGCCTCGGGCGTCTGTTTCAGGCGATTTTTTTTTTAAACTCGCGTATTATTCAGAGATCTACGCAACCAAACTACCGTGGCGCGGTTGGCGCGTGTGGATTTTCCCAAAAACGCCTTTTACTAATTTCTTATACGAGTAGAAATATGATGAAAAAAGTACAAGGATATTCAATTGAAGCGGATGAGTTTTTCGAATAGATCTCGCAAAAATACGAGGATTCAAAATAAGGTTTGCGCCAAACGGACGTTCGAGCCGAAAGTTACGATCATCTGATGATTCACCATCTAAAAGATTGAAGGTAGCCGTGAATTTGGGAAACTTCAAACGGCCATAACTCGGGCTTCGGATGTCCGTTTCAGTCGATTTTTTTTTTGAACCCGCGTATTTTTTCGATATCTACGCAACCAAACTACCGTGGCGCGGTTGGCGCTTTCGGATTTTTCCCAAAAACGCCTTTTACTAATTTCTTATACGAGTAGAAATATGATGAAAAAATTACAAGGAAATTCAATTGAAGAGGATGGGTTTTTCGAATAGTTCTCGAAAAAATATGAGGATTCAAAAAAAGGTTTGCGCCAAACGGACGTTCTAGCCGAAAGTTACGATCATCTGAAGATTCAGCATCTTAAAGATTGAAGGTAGCCGTGAATTTGGGAAACTTCAAACGGCCATAGCTCGGGCTTCAGATGTCCGTTTCAGTCAATTTTTTTTCTGAACCCGCGTATTTTTTCGATATCTACGCAACCAAATCACCATGAGGTGGTTTGAGCGAGCCGATTTTTCATAAAACGCGTTTTGCTCATTCGTTGAATAGTATAAATAAGATGAGAAACGAAAAAAGGAAATTGAAACGGCCATAACTCGAGCCTCGGGTGTCCGTTTCAGTCGATTTTTTTTTTGAACCCGCGTATTTCTTTGAGATCTACGCAGCCAAACTACGGTGGCGCGGTTGGCGCTTGCGGATTTTCCCAAAAGCGACTTTTACTGATTCTTATACGAATGGAAATATGATGAAAAAATTAAAAGGAAATTCAATTGAAGTGGATGGGTTTTTCAAATAGATCTCGAAAAAATACGAGGATTCAAAAAAAGGTTTGCGCCAAACGGACGTCCGAGCCGAAAGTTACGATCATCTGAAAATTCAGCATCTTAAAGTTTGAAGGTAGCCGTGAATTTGGGAAATTCAAACGGCCATGACTCGGCCCTCGGGCGTCTGTTTCAGGCGATTTTTTTTTTGAACCCGCGTATTTTTCTGAGATCTACGCAACCAAACTACCGTGGCGCGATTGGCGCGTCGGATTTTCCCAAAAACGCCTTTTACTAATTTCTTATACGAGTAGAAATATGATGAAAAAATTACAAGGATATTCAATTGAAGCGGATGAGTTTTTCGAATAGATTTCGAAAAAATACGAGGATTCAAAATAAGGTTTGCGCCAATCGGACGTTCGAGCCGAAAGTTACGATCATCTGAAGATTCAGCATCTTAAAGATTGAAGGTAGCCGTGAATTTGGGAAACTTCAAACGGCCATAACTCGGTCTTCGGATCTCCGTTTCAGTCGATTTTTTTTTTGAACCTGCGTATTTTTTCGATATCTACGCAACCAAACTACCGTAAGGTGGTTTGAGCAAGCCGATTTTTCATAAAACGCGTTTTGCTCATTCGTTGAATAGTAGAAATAAGATGAGAAACGAAAAAAGGAAATTGAAACGGCCATAATTCGAGCCTCGGGTGTCCGTTTCAGTCGATTTTTTTTTTGAACCCGCGTATTTTTTCAAGATCTACGCAGCCAAACTACCGTGGTGCAGTTGGCGCGTGCGGATTTTCCCAAAAGCGACTTTTACTGATTCTTATACGAGTGAAATATGATGAAAAAATTAAAAGGAAATTCAATTGAAGCGGATGGGTTTTTCAAATAGATCTCGAAAAAATACGAGGATTCAAAAAACGGTTTGCGCCAAACGGACGTCCGAGCCGAAAGTTACGATCATGTGAAAATTCAGCATCTTAAAGATTGAAGGTAGCCGTAAATTTGGGAAATTCAAACGGCCATAACTCGGGCCTCGGGCGTCTGTTTCAGGCGATTTTTTTTTTTGAACCCGCGTATTTTTCCGAGATCTACGCTACCAAACTACCGTGGCGCGGTTGACGCGTGCGGATTTTCCCAAAAATGCCTTTTACTAATTTCTTATACGAGTAGAAATATGATGAAAAAAGTACAAGGAAATTCAATTGAAGCGGATGAATTTTTCGAATAGATCTCGAAAAAATACGAGGATTCAAAAATAGGTTTGCGCCAAACGGACGTTCGAGCCGAAAGTTACGATCATCTGAAGATTCAGCATCTTAAAGATTGAAGGTAGCCATGAATTTGGGAAACTTTAAACGGCCATAACTAGGGCTTCGGATGTCCGTTTCAGTCGATTTTTTTCTGAACCCGCGTATTTTTTCGATATCTACGCAAACAAACTACCGTAAGGTGGTTTGAGCGAGCCAATTTTTCATAAAACGCGTTTTGCTCATTCGTTGAATAGTAGAAATAAGATGAGAAACGAAAAAAGGAAATTGAAACGGCCATAACTCGGGCTTCGGATGTCCGTTACAGTCGATTTTTTTTTTGAACCCGCGTATATTTTCGATATCTACGCAACCAAACTACCGTGGCGCGGTTGGCACTTTCGAATTTTTCCCAAAAACGCCTTTTACTAATTTCTTATACGAGTAGAAATATGATGAAAAAATTACAAGGAAATTCAATTGAAGAGGATGGGTTTTTCGAATAGTTCTCGAAAAAATACGAGGATTCAAAAAAAGGTTTGCGCCAAACGGACGTTCGAGCCGAAAGTTACGATCATCTGAAGATTCAACATCTTAAAGATTGAAGGTAGCCGTGAATTTGGGAAACTTCAAACGGCCATAACTCGGGCTTCGGATGTCCGTTTCAGTCGATTTTTTTTTTGAACCCGCGTATTTTTTCGATATCTACGCAACCAAACCACCGTAAGGTTGTTTGAGCGAGCCGATTTTTCATAAAACGCGTTTTGCTCATTCGTTGAATAGTAGAAATAAGATGAGTAACGAAAAAAGAAAATTGAAACGGCCATAACTCCAGCCTCGGGTGTCCGTTTCAGTCGATTTATTTTTTGAACCCGCGTATTTTTTCGAGATCTACGTAACCAAACTACCGTGGCGCGGTTGGCGCGTGCGGATTTTCCCAAAAATGCCTTTTACTAATTTCTTATACGAGTAGAAATATGATGAAAAAATTACAAGGAAATTCAATTGAAGCGGATGAGTTTTTTGAATAGATCTCGAAAAAATAAGAAGATTCAAAAATAGGTTTGCGCCAAACGGACGTTCGAGCCGAAAGTTACGATCATCTGAAGATTCAGCATCTTAAAGATTGAAGGTAGCCGTGAATTTGGGAAACTTCAAACGGCCATAACTCGGGCTTCGGATGTCCGTTTAAGTCGATTTTTTTTTTGAACCCGCGTATTATTTCGATATCTACGCAACCAAACTACCGTAAGGTGGTTTGAGCGAGCTGATTTTTCATAAAACGCGTTTTGCTCATTCGTTGAATAGTAGAAATAAGATGAGAAACGAAAAAAGGAAATTGAAACGGCCATAACTCGAGCCTCGGGTGTCCGTTTCAGTCGATTTTTTTATTGAACCCGCGTATTTTTCCGAGATCTACGCAACCAAACTACTGTGGCGCGTTTGACGCATGCGAATTTTCCCAAAAACGCCTTTTACTAATTTCTTGTACGAGTAGAAATATGATGAAAAAATTACAAGGATATTCAATTGAAGCGGATGGGTTTTTCGAATAGATCTCGAAAAAATACGACGATTCAAAATAAGGTTTGCGCCAAACGGACGTTCGAGCTGAAAGTTACGATCATCTTAAAATTAAGCATGTTAAAGATTGAAGGTAGCCGTGAATTTGGGAAATTCAAACGGCCATAACACGGGCCTCGGGCGTCTGTTTCAGGCGATTTTTTTTTTGAACCCGCGTATTTTTCCGAGATCTACGCAACCAAACTACCGTGGCGCGGTTGGCGCGTGTGGATTTTCCCAAAAACGCCTTTTACTAATTTCTTATACGAGTAGAAATATGATGAAAAAATTACAAGGAAATTCAATTGAAGCGGATGAGTTTTTCGAATAGATCTCGAAAAAATACGAGAATTCAAAAATAGGTTTGCGCCAAACGGACGTTCGAGCCGAAAGTTACGATCATCTGAAGATTCAGCATCTTAAAGATTGAAGGTAGCCGTGAATTTGGGAAACTTCAAACGGCCATAACTAGGGCTTTGGATGTCCGTTTCAGTCGATTATTTTTCTGAACCCGAGTATTTTTTCGATATCTACGCAACCAAACTACCGTGAGTTAGTTTGAGCGAGCCGATTTTTCATAAAACGCGTTTTGCTCATTCGTTGAATAGTAGAAATAAGATGAGAAACGAAAAAAAGAAATTGAAACGGCCATAACTCGAGCCTCGGGTGTCCGTTTCCGTCGATTTTTTTTTTGAACCCGCGTATTTGTTTGAGATCTACGCAACCAAACTACCGTGGCGCGGTTGGCGCTTGCGGATTTTCCCAAAAGCGACTTTTACTGATTCTTATACGAATGGAAATATGATGAAAAAATTAAAAGGAAATTCAATTGAAGCGGATGGGTTTTTCAAATAGATCTCGAAAAAATACGAGGATTCAAAATAAGGTTTGCGCCAAACGGACGTTCGAGCCGAAAGTTACGATCATCTGATGATTCAGCATCCAAAAGATTGAAGGTAGCCGTGAATTTGGGAAACTTCAAACGGCCATAACTCGGGCTTCGGATGTCCGTTTCAGTCGACTTTTTTTTTTGAACCCGTGTATTTTTTCGATATCTACGCAACCAAACTACCGTAAGGTGGTTTGAGGGAGTCGATTTTTCATAAAACGCGTTTTGCTCATTCGTTGAATAGTAGAAATAAGATGAGAAACGAAAAAAGGAAATTGAAACGGCCATAACTCGAGCCTCGGGTGTCCGTTTCAGTCGATTTTTTTTTTGAACCCGCGTATTGTTTGGAGATCTACGTAGCCAAACTACCGTGGTGCAGTTGGCGCGTGCGGATTTTTCCAAAAGCGACTTTTACTGATTCTTATACGAGTGGAAATATGATGAAAAAATTAAAAAGAAATTCAATTGAAGCGGATGGGTTTTTCAAATAGATCTCGAAAAAATACGAGGATTCAAAAAAAGGTTTGCGCCAAACGGACGTCCGAGCCGAAAGTTACGATCATGTGAAAATTCAGCATCTTAAAGATTGAAGGTAGCCGTGAATTTGGGAAATTCAAACGGCCATAACTCGGGCCTCGGGCGTCTGTTTCAGGCGATTTTTTTTTTGAACCCGCGTATTTTTCCGAGATCTACGCAACCAAACTACCGTGGCGCGGTTGGCGCGTGCGGATTTTTCCAAAAATGCCTTTTACTAATTTCTTATACGAGTAGAAATATGATGAAAAAAGTACAAGGAAATTCAATTGAAGCGGATGAATTTTTCGAATAGATCTCGAAAAAATACGAGGATTCAAAAATAGGTTTGCGCCAAACGGACGTTCGAGCCGAAAGTTACGATCATCTGAAGATTCAGCATCTTAAAGATTGAAGGTAGCCATGAATTTGGGAAACTTTAAACGGCCATAACTAGGGCTTCGGATGTCCGTTTCAGTCGATTTTTTTCTGAACCCGCGTATTTTTTCGATATCTACGCAACCAAACTACCGTAAGGTGGTTTGAGCGAGCCGATTTTTCATAAAACGCGTTTTGCTCATTCGTTAAATAGTAGAAATAAGATGATAAACGAAAAAAGGAAATTGAAACGGCCATAACTCGGGCTTCGGATGTCCGTTTCAGTCGATTTTTTTTTAAACCCGCATATATTTTCGATATCTACGCAACCAAACTACCGTGGCGCGGTTTGCGCTTTCGGATTTTTCCCAAAAACGCCTTTTACTAATTTCTTATACGAGTAGAAATATGATGAAAAAATTACAAGGAAATTCAATTGAAGCGGATGGGTTTTTCAAATAGATCTCGAAAAAATACGAGGATTCAAAAAAAGGTTTGCGCCAAACGGACGTCCGAGCCGAAAGTTACGATCATCTGAAAATTCAGCATGTTAAAGATTGAAAGTAGCTGTGAATTTGGGAAATTCAAACGGCCATAATTCGGGCCTCGGGCGTCTGTTTCAGGCGATTTTTTTTTTGAACCCGCGTATTTTTCCGAGATATACGCAACCAAACTACCGTGGCGCGGTTGGCGCGTGCGGATTTTCCCAAAAATTCCTTTTACTAATTTCTTATAAAAGTAGAAATATGATGAAAAAATTACAAGGATATTCAATTGAAGCGGATGAGTTTTTCGAATAGATCTTGAAAAAATACGAGGATTCAAAAAAAGGTTTGCGCCAAACGGACGTTCGAGCCGAAAGTTACGATCATCTGAAGATTCAGCATCTTAAAGATTGAAGGTAGCCGTGAATTTGGGAAACTTCAAACGGCCATAACTCGGGCTTCGGATGTCTGTTTCAGTCGATTTTTTTTTTGAACTTGCGTATTTTTTCGTTATCTACGTAACCAAACTACCGTAAGGTGGTTTGAGCGAGCCGATTTTTCATAAAACGCGTTTTGCTCATTCGTTGAATAGTAGAAATAAGATGAGAAACGAAAAAAGAAAATTGAAACGGCCATAACTCTAGCCTCGGTTGTCCGTTTCAGTCGATTTTTTTTTTGAACCCGCGTATTTGTTTGAGATCTACGCATCCAAACTACCGTGGCGCGGTTGGCGGGTGCGGATTTTCCCAAAAGCGACTTTAACTGATTCTTATACGAGTGGAAATGTGATGAAAAAATTAAAAGGAAATTCAATTGAAGCGGATGGGTTTTTCAAATAGATCTCGAAAAAATACGAGAATTCAAAAAAAGGTTTGCGCCAAACGGACGTCCGAGCCGAAAGTTACGATCATCTGAAAATTCAGCATCTTAAAGATTGAAGGTAGCCGTGAATTTGGGAAATTCAAACAGCCATAACTAGGGCCTCGGGCGTCTGTTTCAGGCGATTTTTTTTTTGAACCCGCGTATTTTTCTGAGATCTACCCAACCAAACTACCGTGGCGCGGTTGGCGCGTGTGGATTTTCCCAAAAACGCCTTTTACTAATTTCTTATACGAGTAGAAATATGATGAAAAAATTACAAGGATATTCAATTGAAGCGGATGAGTTTTTCGAACAGATTTAGAAAAAATACGAGGATTCAAAATAAGGTTTGCGCCAAACGGACGTTCGAGCCGAAAGTTACGATCATCTGATGATTCAGCATCTTAAAGATTGAAGGTAGCCGTGAATTTGGGAAACTTCAAACGGCCATAACTCGGGCTTCGGATGTCTGTTTCAGTCGATTTTTATTTTTGAACCCACGTATTTTTTCGATATCTACTCAACCAAACTACCGTAAGGTGGTTTGAGCGAGCCGATTTTTCATAAAACGCGTTTTGCTCATTCGTTGAATAGTAGAAATAAGATGAGAAACGAAAAAAGGAAATTGAAACGGCCATAACTCGAGCCTCGGTTGTCCGTTTCAGTCGATTTTTTTTTTGAACCCGCGTATTTGTTTGAGATCTACGCATCCAAACTACCGTGGCGCGGTTGGCGGGTGCGGATTTTCCCAAAAGCGACTTTTACTGATTCTTATACGAGTGGAAATGTGATGAAAAAATTAAAAGGAAATTCAATTGAAGCGGAGGGGTTTTTCAAATAGATCTCGAAAAAATACGAGAATTCAAAAAAAGGTTTGCGCCAAACGGACGTCCGAGCCGAAAGTTACGATCATCTGAAAATTCAGCATCTTAAAGATTGAAGGTAGCCGTGAATTTGGGAAATTCAAACAGCCATAACTCGGGCCTCGGGCGTCTTTTTCAGGCGATTTTTTTTTTGAACCCGCGTATTTTTCTGAGATCTACGCAACCAAACTACCGTGGCGCGGTTGGCGCGTGTGGATTTTCCCAAAAACGCCTTTTACTAATTTCTTATACGAGTAGAAATATGATGAAAAAATTACAAGGATATTCAATTGAAGCGGATGAGTTTTTCGAACAGATTTAGAAAAAATACGAGGATTCAAAATAAGGTTTGCGCCAAACGGACGTTCGAGCCGAAAGTTACGATCATCTGATGATTCAGCATCTTAAAGATTGAAGGTAGCCGTGAATTTGGGAAACTTCAAACGGCCATAACTCGGGCTTCGGATGTCTGTTTCAGTCGATTTTTTTTTTGAACCCGCGTATTTTTTCGATATCTACGCAACCAAACTTCCGTAAGGTGGTTTGAGCAAGCCGATTTTTCATAAAACGCGTTTTGCTCATTCGACGAATAGTAGAAATAAGATGAGAAACGAAAAAAGTAAATTGAAACGGCCATAACTCGATCCTCGGGTGTCCGTTTCAGTCGATTTTTTTTTTGAATCCGCGTATTTATTTGAGATCTACGCAGCCAAATTACCGTGGCGCAGTTGGCTGGTGCGAATTTTCCCAAAAGCGACTTTTACTGATTCTTATGCGAGTGAAATATGATGAAAAAATTAAAAGGAAATTCAATTGAAGCGGATGGGATTTTCAAATAGATCTCAAAAAAATACGAGGATTCAAAAAAAGGTTTGCGCCAAACGGACGTTCGAGCCGAAAGTTACGATTATCTGAAAATTCAGCATGTTAAAGATTGAAGGTATCCGTGAATTTGGAAACTTCGGACGGCCATAACTCGGGCTCCGGTTGTCCGTTTGACGCGATTTCTTTGTTGAAATCGCGTATTTTTTCGATATCTACGCAACCAAACAACCGTGACGCGGTTTGCGCGAGCCGATTTTCCCAAATACGCATTTTACTCATTCTTGGAATAGTAGAAATATGATGAAAAAATAAAAAGGAAACTCGGTTGAAGCGGATGAGTTTTTTCAAATAGACCTCAAAAAAATACGAGGATTCAAAATAAAGGTTACGTCAATCGGACGTTCCAGTCAAAAGTTACGATCGTCTGAAAATTCAGCATCTCAAAAATTGAAGGTAGCCGTGGATTTGGGAAACTTCAAACGGCCATAACTCGGGCTTCGGACGTCCGTTTCAGGCGATTTTTTTTTTGAACCCGCGTATTTTTTCAATATCTACGCAACCAAACTACGTAAGGTGTTTGAGCGAGCCGATCTTTAAAAACGCATTTTACTCATTCTTTGAATAGTAGAATTAAGATGAGAAAGGGAAAAAGGAAATTCAAACGGCCATAACTCGAGCTTCGGATGTCCGTTTGACGCGATTTTTTTTTTGAACCGCGTATTTTTTCGATATCTACGCAACCAAACACCGTGACGCGGTTTGCGCGGCCGATTTTCCCAAAACGCATTTTACTCATTCTTGGAATAGTAGAAATATGATGAAAAAATAAAAAGGAAATTCGGTTGAAGCGGATGAGTTTTTCAAATAGATCTCGAAAAAATACGAGGATTCAAAAAAAAGATTGCGTCAATCGGACGTTCCAGTCAAAAGTTACGATCGTCTGAAAATTCAGCATCTCAAAAATTGAAGGTAGCCGTGGATTTGGGAAACTTCAAACGGCCATAACTCGGGCTTCGGACGTCCGTTTCAGGCGATTTTTTTTTTGAACCGCGTATTTTTTCGATATCTACGCAACCAAACTACCGTAAGGTGGTTTGAGCGAGCCGATCTTTCAAAAAACGCATTTTACTCATTCTTTGAATAGTAGAATTAAGATGAGAAAGGGAAAAAGGAAATTCAAACGGCCATAACTCGAGCTTCGGATGTCCGTTTGACGCGATTTTTTTTTTGAACCCGCGTATTTTTTCGATATCTACGCAACCAAACTACCGTGACGCGGTTTGCGCGTGCCGATTTTCCCAAAAACGCATTTTACTCATTCTTGGAATAGTAGAAATATGATGAAAAAATAAAAAGGAAATTCGTTGAAGCGGATGAGTTTTTCAAATAGATCTCGAAAAAATACGAGGATTCAAAAAAAGATTGCGTCAATCGGACGTTCCAGTCAAAAGTTACGATCGTCTGAAAATTCAGCATCTCAAAAATTGAAGGTAGCCGTGGATTTGGGAAACTTCAAACGGCCATAACTCGGGCTTCGGACGTCCGTTTCAGGCGATTTTTTTTTTGAACCCGCGTATTTTTTCGATATCTACGCAACCAAACTACCGTAAGGTGGTTTGAGCGAGCCGATCTTTCAAAAACGCATTTTACTCATTCTTTGAATAGTAGAATTAAGATGAGAAAGGGAAAAAGGAAATTCAAACGGCCATAACTCGAGCTTCGGATGTCCGTTTGACGCGATTTTTTTTTGAACCCGCGTATTTTTTCGATATCTACGCAACCAAACTACCGTGACGCGGTTTGCGCGTGCCGATTTTCCCAAAAACGCATTTTACTCATTCTTGAATAGTAGAAATATGATGAAAAAATAAAAAGGAAATTCGTTGAAGCGGATGAGTTTTTCAAATAGATCTCGAAAAAATACGAGGATTCAAAAAAAGATTGCGTCAATCGGACGTTCCAGTCAAAAGTTACGATCGTCTGAAAATTCAGCATCTCAAAAATTGAAGGTAGCCGTGGATTTGGGAAACTTCAAACGGCCATAACTCGGGCTTCGGACGTCCGTTTCAGGCGATTTTTTTTTGAACCCGCGTATTTTTTCGATATCTACGCAACCAAACTACCGTAAGGTGGTTTGAGCGAGCCGATCTTTCAAAAACGCATTTTACTCATTCTTTGAATAGTAGAATTAAGATGAGAAAGGGAAAAAGGAAATTCAAACGGCCATAACTCGAGCTTCGGATGTCCGTTTGACGCGATTTTTTTTTGAACCCGCGTATTTTTTCGATATCTACGCAACCAAACTACCGTGACGCGGTTTGCGCGTGCCGATTTTCCCAAAAACGCATTTTACTCATTCTTGGAATAGTAGAAATATGATGAAAAAATAAAAAGGAAATTCGTTGAAGCGGATGAGTTTTTCAAATAGATCTCGAAAAAATACGAGGATTCAAAAAAAGATTGCGTCAATCGGACGTTCCAGTCAAAAGTTACGATCGTCTGAAAATTCAGCATCTCAAAAATTGAAGGTAGCCGTGGATTTGGGAAACTTCAAACGGCCATAACTCGGGCTTCGGACGTCCGTTTCAGGCGATTTTTTTTTGAACCCGCGTATTTTTTCGATATCTACGCAACCAAACTACCGTAAGGTGGTTTGAGCGAGCCGATCTTTCAAAAACGCATTTTACTCATTCTTTGAATAGTAGAATTAAGATGAGAAAGGGAAAAAAGGAAATTCAAACGGCCATAACTCGAGCTTCGGATGTCCGTTTGACGCGATTTTTTTTTGAACCCGCGTATTTTTTCGATATCTACGCAACCAAACTACCGTGACGCGGTTTGCGCGTGCCGATTTTCCCAAAAACGCATTTTACTCATTCTTGAATAGTAGAAATATGATGAAAAAATAAAAAGGAAATTCGTTGAAGCGGATGAGTTTTTCAAATAGATCTCGAAAAAATACGAGGATTCAAAAAAAAGATTGCGTCAATCGGACGTTCCAGTCAAAAGTTACGATCGTCTGAAAATTCAGCATCTCAAAAATTGAAGGTAGCCGTGGATTTGGGAAACTTCAAACGGCCATAACTCGGGCTTCGGACGTCCGTTTCAGGCGATTTTTTTTTGAACCCGCGTATTTTTTCGATATCTACGCAACCAAACTACCGTAAGGTGGTTTGAGCGAGCCGATCTTTCAAAAACGCATTTTACTCATTCTTTGAATAGTAGAATTAAGATGAGAAAGGGAAAAAGGAAATTCAAACGGCCATAACTCGAGCTTCGGATGTCCGTTTGACGCGATTTTTTTTTGAACCCGCGTATTTTTTCGATATCTACGCAACCAAACTACCGTGACGCGGTTTGCGCGTGCCGATTTTCCCAAAAACGCATTTTACTCATTCTTGAATAGTAGAAATATGATGAAAAAATAAAAAGGAAATTCGTTGAAGCGGATGAGTTTTTCAAATAGATCTCGAAAAAATACGAGGATTCAAAAAAAGATTGCGTCAATCGGACGTTCCAGTCAAAAGTTACGATCGTCTGAAAATTCAGCATCTCAAAAATTGAAGGTAGCCGTGGATTTGGGAAACTTCAAACGGCCATAACTCGGGCTTCGGACGTCCGTTTCAGGCGATTTTTTTTTGAACCCGCGTATTTTTTCGATATCTACGCAACCAAACTACCGTAAGGTGGTTTGAGCGAGCCGATCTTTCAAAAAACGCATTTTACTCATTCTTTGAATAGTAGAATTAAGATGAGAAAGGGAAAAAGGAAATTCAAACGGCCATAACTCGAGCTTCGGATGTCCGTTTGACGCGATTTTTTTTTTGAACCCGCGTATTTTTTCGATATCTACGCAACCAAACTACCGTGACGCGGTTTGCGCGTGCCGATTTTCCCAAAAACGCATTTTACTCATTCTTTGAATAGTAGAAATATGAGAAAAAATAAAAAGGAAATTCGTTGAAGCGGATGAGTTTTTCAAATAGATCTCGAAAAAATACGAGGATTCAAAAAAAGATTGCGTCAATCGGACGTTCCAGTCAAAAGTTACGATCATCTGAAAATTCAGCATCTAAAAATTGAAGGTAGCCGTGGATTTGGGAAACTTCAAACGGCCATAACTCGGGCTTCGGATGTCCGTTTCAGGCGATTTTTTTTTTGAACCCGCGTATTTTTTCGATATCTACGCAACCAAACTACCGTGAGGTGGTTTGAGCGAGCCGATTTTTCAAAAACGCATTTTACTCATTCTTGAATAGTAGAAATATGATGAAAAAATAAAAAGGAAATTCGTGAAGCGGATGAGTTTTCAAATAGATCTCGAAAAATACGGATTCAAAAAAAATTGCGTCAACGACGTTCATCAAAAGTTACGATCTCTGAAAATTCAGCATCTAAAAATGAAGTAGCGGATGGAAACTTCAAACGGCCATAACTCGGGCTTCGGATGTCCGTTTGAGGCGATTTTTTTTTTGAACCCGCGTATTTTTTCGATATCTACGCAACCAAACTACCGTGACGCGGTTTGCGCGTGCCGATTTTCCCAAAAACGCATTTTACTCATTCTTGGAATAGTAGAAATATGAGAAAAAATAAAAAGGAAATTCAGTTGAAGCGGATGAGTTTTTCAAATAGATCTCGAAAAAATACGAGGATTCAAAAAAAAGATTGCGTCAATCGGACGTTCCAGTCAAAAGTTACGATCGTCTGAAAATTCAGCATCTCAAAAATTGAAGGTAGCCGTGGATTTGGGAAACTTCAAACGGCCATAACTCGGGCTTCGGACGTCCGTTTCAGGCGATTTTTTTTTTGAACCCGCGTATTTTTTCGATATCTACGCAACCAAACTACCGTAAGGTGGTTTGAGCGAGCCGATCTTTCAAAAAACGCATTTTACTCATTCTTTGAATAGTAGAATTAAGATGAGAAAGGGAAAAAGGAAATTCAAACGGCCATAACTCGAGCTTCGGATGTCCGTTTGACGCGATTTTTTTTTGAACCCGCGTATTTTTTCGATATCTACGCAACCAAACTACCGTGACGCGGTTTGCGCGTGCCGATTTTCCCAAAAACGCATTTTACTCATTCTTGAATAGTAGAAATATGACGAAAAAATAAAAAGGAAATTCAGTTGAAGCGGATGAGTTTTTCAAATAGATCTCGAAAAAATACGAGGATTCAAAAAAAGATTGCGTCAATCGGACGTTCCAGTCAAAAGTTACGATCGTCTGAAAATTCAGCATCTCAAAAATTGAAGGTAGCCGTGGATTTGGGAAACTTCAAACGGCCATAACTCGGGCTTCGGACGTCCGTTTCAGGCGATTTTTTTTTGAACCCGCGTATTTTTTCGATATCTACGCAACCAAACTACCGTAAGGTGGTTTGAGCGAGCCGATCTTTCAAAAAACGCATTTTACTCATTCTTTGAATAGTAGAATTAAGATGAGAAAGGGAAAAAGGAAATTCAAACGGCCATAACTCGAGCTTCGGATGTCCGTTTGACGCGATTTTTTTTTGAACCCGCGTATTTTTTCGATATCTACGCAACCAAACTACCGTGACGCGGTTTGCGCGTGCCGATTTTCCCAAAAACGCATTTTACTCATTCTTGAATAGTAGAAATATGATGAAAAAATAAAAAGGAAATTCAGTTGAAGCGGATGAGTTTTTCAAATAGATCTCGAAAAAATACGAGGATTCAAAAAAAAGATTGCGTCAACGGACGTTCCAGTCAAAAGTTACGATCATCTGAAAATTCAGCATCTCAAAAATTGAAGGTAGCCGTGGATTTGGGAAACTTCAAACGGCCATAACTCGGGCTTCGGACGTCCGTTTCAGGCGATTTTTTTTTGAACCCGCGTATTTTTTCGATATCTACGCAACCAAACTACCGTAAGGTGGTTTGAGCGAGCCGATCTTTCAAAAAACGCATTTTACTCATTCTTTGAATAGTAGAATTAAGATGAGAAAGGAAAAAGGAAATTCAAACGGCCATAACTCGAGCTTCGGATGTCCGTTTGACGCGATTTTTTTTTGAACCCGCGTATTTTTTCGATATCTACGCAACCAAACTACCGTGACGCGGTTTGCGCGTGCCGATTTTCCCAAAAACGCATTTTACTCATTCTTGAATAGTAGAAATATGATGAAAAAATAAAAAGGAAATTCAGTTGAAGCGGATGAGTTTTTCAAATAGATCTCGAAAAAATACGAGGATTCAAAAAAAGATTGCGTCAAACGGACGTTCCAGTCAAAAGTTACGATCGTCTGAAAATTCAGCATCTCAAAAATTGAAGGTAGCCGTGGATTTGGGAAACTTCAAACGGCCATAACTCGGGCTTCGGACGTCCGTTTCAGGCGATTTTTTTTTGAACCCGCGTATTTTTTCGATATCTACGCAACCAAACTACCGTAAGGTGGTTTGAGCGAGCCGATCTTTCAAAAAACGCATTTTACTCATTCTTTGAATAGTAGAATTAAGATGAGAAAGGGAAAAAGGAAATTCAAACGGCCATAACTCGAGCTTCGGATGTCCGTTTGACGCGATTTTTTTTTGAACCCGCGTATTTTTTCGATATCTACGCAACCAAACTACCGTGACGCGGTTTGCGCGTGCCGATTTTCCCAAAAACGCATTTTACTCATTCTTTGAATAGTAGAAATATGACGAAAAAATAAAAAGGAAATTCGTTGAAGCGGATGAGTTTTTCAAATAGATCTCGAAAAAATACGAGGATTCAAAAAAAAGATTGCGTCAATCGGACGTTCCAGTCAAAAGTTACGATCGTCTGAAAATTCAGCATCTCAAAAATTGAAGGTAGCCGTGGATTTGGGAAACTTCAAACGGCCATAACTCGGGCTTCGGACGTCCGTTTCAGGCGATTTTTTTTTGAACCCGCGTATTTTTTCGATATCTACGCAACCAAACTACCGTAAGGTGGTTTGAGCGAGCCGATCTTTCAAAAAACGCATTTACTCATTCTTTGAATAGTAGAATTAAGATGAGAAAGGAAAAAGGAAATTCAAACGGCCATAACTCGAGCTTCGGATGTCCGTTTGACGCGATTTTTTTTTGAACCCGCGTATTTTTTCGATATCTACGCAACCAAACTACCGTGACGCGGTTTGCGCGTGCCGATTTTCCCAAAAACGCATTTTACTCATTCTTGAATAGTAGAAATATGACGAAAAAATAAAAAGGAAATTCCGTTGAAGCGGATGAGTTTTTCAAATAGATCTCGAAAAAATACGAGGATTCAAAAAAAGATTGCGTCAATCGGACGTTCCAGTCAAAAGTTACGATCGTCTGAAAATTCAGCATCTCAAAAATTGAAGGTAGCCGTGGATTTGGGAAACTTCAAACGGCCATAACTCGGGCTTCGGACGTCCGTTTCAGGCGATTTTTCTTTTGAACCCGCGTATTTTTTCGATATCTACGCAACCAAACTACCCTGACGCGGTTTGCGCGTGCCGATTTTCCCAAAAACGCATTTTACTCATTCTTGGAATGGTAGAAATATGACGAAAAAATAAAAAGGAAATTCCGTTGAACCGGATGAGTTTTTCAAATAGATCTCGAAAAAATACGAGGATTCAAAAAAAGATTGCGTCAATCGGACGTTCCAGTCAAAAGTTACGATCGTCTGAAAATTCAGCATCTCAAAAATTGAAGGTAGCCGTGGATTTGGGAAACTTCAAACGGCCATAACTCGGGCTTCGGACGTCCGTTTCAGGCGATTTTTCTTTTTAACCCGCGTATTTTTTCGATATCTACGCAACCAAACTACCGTAAGTTGGTTTGAGCGAGCCGATCTTTCAAAAAACGGACTTTACTCATTCTTGGAATAGTAGAATTAAGATGAGAAAGGGAAAAAGGAAATTCAAACGGCCATAACTCGAGCTTCGGATGTCCGTTTGACGCGATTTTTTTTTTGAACCCGCGTATATTTTCGATATCTGCGCAACCAAACTACCCTGACAAGTTTTGCGTGCCGATTTTCCCAAAAACGCATTTTACTCATTCTTGGAATGGTAGAAATATGACGAAAAAATAAAAAGGAAATTTCGTTGAACCGGATGAGTTTTTCAAATAGATCTCGAAAAAATACGAGGATTCAAAAAAAGATTGCGTCAATCGGACGTTCCAGTCAAAAGTTACGATCGTCTGAAAATTCAGCATCTCAAAAATTGAAGGTAGCCGTGGATTTGGGAAACTTCAAACGGCCATAACTCGGGCTTCGGACGTTCGTTTCAGGCGATTTTTCTTTTGAACCCGCGTATTTTTTCGATATCTACGCAACCAAACTACCGTAAGGTGGTTTAGCGAGCCGATCTTTCAAAAACGCACTTTACTCATTCTTGGAATAGTAGAATTAGATGAGAAAGGGAAAAGGAAATTCAAACGGCCATAACTCGAGCTTCGGATGTCCGTTTGACCGATTTTTTTTTTGAACCCGCGTATTTTTTCGATATCTACGCAACCAAACTACCGCAAGGTGGTTTGAGGGAGCCGATCTTTCAAAAAACGCATTTTGCTCATTCTTGAATAGTCGAATTAAGATGAGAAAGGGAAAAAGGAAATTCAAACGGCCATAACTCGAGCTTCGGGTGTCCGTTCGGCGCGATTTTTTTTTTAACCTGCGTATTTTTTCGATATCTACGCAACCAACCACCGTGACGCGGTTTGCGCGTGCCGATTTTCCCAAAAACGCATTTACTCATTCTTGGAATAGTGAAATATGACGAAAAAATAAAAGGAAATTCCGTTGAACCGGATGAGTTTTTCAAATAGATCTCGAAAAAATACGGGGATTCAAAAAAAAGATTGCGTCAATCGGACGTTCCAGTCAAAAGTTACGATCGTCTGAAAATTCAGCATCTCAAAAATTGAAGGTAGCCGTGGATTTGGGAAACTTCAAACGGCCATAACTCGGGCTTCGGACGTCCGTTTCAGGCATTTTTCTTTTGAACCCGCGTATTTTTTCGATATCTACGCAACCCAAACACCGTGCGCGGTTTGGCGTGCCGATTTTCCAAAAACGCATTTTACTCATTCTTGGAATAGTAGAAATATGACGAAAAAATAAAAAGGAAATTCCGTTGAACCGGATGAGTTTTTCAAATAGATCTCGAAAAAATACGAGGATTCAAAATAAGATTGCGTCAATCGGACGTTCCAGTCAAAAGTTACGATCGTCTGAAAATTCAGCATCGCAAAAATTGAAGGTAGCCGTGGATTTGGGAAACTTCAAACGGCCATAACTCGGGCTTCGGACGTCCGTTTCAGGCGATTTTTCTTTTGAACCCGCGTATTTTTTCGATATCTACGCAACCAAACACCGTAAGGTGGTTTGAGCGAGCCGATCTTTCAAAAAACGCACTTTACTCATTCTTGGAATAGTAGAATTAAGATGAGAAAGGGAAAAACGAAATTCAAACGGCCATAACTCGAGCTTAGGATGTCCGTTTGACGCGATTTTTTTTTTGAACCGCGTATATTTTCGATATCTGCGCAACCAAACTACCCTGACGCGGTTTGCGCGTGCCGATTTTCCCAAAAACGCATTTTACTCATTTTTGGAATGGTAGAAATATGACGAAAAAATAAAAATGAAATTCCGTTAAACCGGATGGTTTTTCAAATAGATCTCGAAAAAATACGAGAATTCAAAAAAAAGAGTGCGTCAATCGGACGTTTCAGTCAAAAGTTACGATCGTCTGAAAATTCAGCATCTCAAAAATTGAAGGTAGCCGTGGATTTGGGAAACTTCAAACAGCCATAACTCGGTCTTCGGACGTCCGTTTCAGGCGATTTCTCTTTTGAACCCGCGTATTTTTTCGATGTCTACGCAACCAAACTACCGCAAGGTAGTTTGAGCGAGCCGATCTTTCAAAAAACGCACTTTACTCATTCTTGGAATAGTAGAATTAAGATGAGAAAGGGAAAAAGGAAATTCAAACGGCCATAACTCGATCTTCGGATGTCCGTTTGACGCGATTTTTTTTTTGAACCCGCGTATATTTTTGATATCTGCGCAACCAAACTACCCTGACGCGGTTTGCGCGTGCCGATTTTCCCAAAAACGTATTTTACTCATTCTTGAAATGGTAGAAATATGACGAAAAAATAAAAAGGAAATTCCGTTGAACCGGATGAGTTTTTCAAATAGATTTCGAAAAAATACAGGATTCAAAAAAAAGATTGCGTCAATCGGACGTTACAGTCAAAAGTTACGATCGTCTGAAAATTCAGCATCTCAAAAATTGAAGGTAGCCGTGGATTTGGGAAAACTTCAACGGCCATAACTCGGGCTTCGAACGTCCGTTTCAGGCGATTTTTCTTTTGAACCCGCGTATTTTTTCGATATCTACGCAACCAAACTACCGTAAGGTGGTTTTAGCGAGCCGATCTTTCAAAAAACGGACTTTACTCATTCTTGGAATAGTTGAATTAAGATGAGAAAGGGAAAAAGGAAATTCAAACGGCCATAACTCGAGCTTCGGATGTCCGTTTGACGCGATTTTTTTTTGAATCCGCGTATATTTTCGATATCTGCGCAACCAAACTACCGTGACAATTTTGCTAGTGCCGATTTTCCCAAAAACGCATTTTACTCATTCTTGGAATGGTAGAAATATGACGAAAAAATAAAAAGGAAATTCCGTTGAAGCGGATGAGTTTTTCAAATAGATCTCGAAAAAATACGAGGATTCAAAAAAAAGATTGCGTCAATTGGACGTTCCAGTCAAAAGTTACGATCGTCTGAAAATTCAGCATCGCAAAAATTGAAGGTAGCCGTGGATTTGGGAAACTTCAAACGGCCATAACTCGGGCTTCGGACGTCCGTTTCAGGCGATTTTTCTTTTGAACCCGCGTATTTTTTCGATATCTACGCAACCAAACAACCGTACGGTGGTTTGAGCGAGCCTATCTTTCAAAAAACGCACTTTACTCATTCTTGGATTAGTATAATTAAGATGAGAAAGGGAAAAACGAAATTCAAACGGCCATAACTCGAGCTTCGGATGTCCGATTGACGCAATTTTTTTTTTGAACCCGCGTATATTTTCGATATCTGCGCAACCATACTACCCTGACGAGGTTTGCGCGTGCCGATTTTCCCAAAAACACATTTTACTCATTCTTGGAATGGTAGAAATATGACGAAAAAATAAAAAGGAAATTCCGTTGAACCGGATGAGTTTTTCAAGAAGATCTCGAAAAAATACAAGGATTCAAAAATAAGATTGCGTCAATCGGACGTTCCAGTCAAAAGTTACGATCGTCTGAAAATTCAGCATCTCAAAAATTGAAGGTAGCCGTGGATTTGGGAAACTTCAAACGGCCATAACTCGGGCTTCGGACGTCCGTTTCAGGCGATTTTTCTTTTGAACCCGCGTATTTTTTCGATATCTACGCAACCAAACTACCGTTAGGTGGTTTGGGCGAGCCGACCTTTAAAAAAACGCACTTTACTCATTCTTGGAATAGTAGAATTAAGATGAGAAAGGGAAAAAGGAAATTCAAACGGCCATAACGCGGGCTTCGGACGTCCGTTTCAGGCGATTTTTTTTTTGTACCCGCGTATTTTTTCGATATCTACGCAACCAAACTACCGTAAGGTGGTTTGAGCGAGCCGATCTTTCAAAAAACACACTTTACTCAATCTTGGAATAGTAGAATTAAGATGAGAAAAGGAAAAACGAAATTCAAACGGCCATTACTCGAGCTTCGGATGTCCGTTTGACGCGATTTTTTTTTTGAACCCGCGTATATTTTTGATATCTGCGCAACGAAATTATCCTGACGCGGTTTGCGCGTGCCGATTTTCCCAAAAACGCATTTTACTCATTCTTGGATTGGTAGAAATATGACGAAAAAATAAAAAGGAAATTCCGTTGAACCCGATGAGTTTTTCAAATAGATCTCGAAAAAATACGAGGATTCAAAAAAAAGATTGCGTCAATCGGACGTTCCAGTCAAAAGTTACGATCGTCTGAAAATTCAGCATCTCAAAAATTGAAGGTAGCCGCGGATTTGGGAAACTTCAAACGGCCATAACTCGGGCTTCGGACGTCCGTTCCAGACGATTTTTCTTTTGAACCCGCGTATTTTTTCGATATCAACGCAACCAGACTACCGTAAGGTGGTTTTAGCTAGCCGATCTTTCAAAAAACGGACTTTACTCATACTTGGAATAGTAGAATTAAGATGAGAAATGGAAAAAAGAAATTCAAACGGCCATAACTCGAACTTCGGATGTCCGTTTGACGCGATTTTTTGTTTGAATCCGCGTATATTTTCGATATCTGCGCAACCAAACTACCGTGAATTTCCTTAGAGTTTAGGGTTTAGGGTTTAGGGTTTAGGGTTTAAGGTTTAGGGTTTCAGGGATTAGGGTTTCGGGTTTAGGGTTTCGGGTTTAGGGTTTAGGGTTTAGGGTTTAGTGTTTAGGGTTTAGGGTTTAGGGTTTAGGGTTTCGGGTTTAGGGTTTAGGGTTTCAGGGTTTAGGGTTTCAGGGTTTAGGGTTTAGGGTTTAGGTTTCAGGGTTTAGGGTTTCAAAAAACGCACTTTACTCATTCTTGGAATAGTAGAATTAAGATGAGAAAGGGAAAAACGAAATTCAAACGGCCATAACTCGAGCTTAGGATGTCCGTTTGACGCGATTTTTTTTTTGAATCCGCGTATATTTTCGATATCTGCGCAACCAAACTACCCTGACGCGGTTTGCGCGTGCCGATTTTCCCAAAAACGCATTTTACTCATTTTTGGAATGGTAGAAATATGACGAAAAAATAAAAATGAAATTCCGTTAAACCGGATTGGTTTTTCAAATAGATCTCGAAAAAATACGAGAATTCAAAAAAAAGAGTGCGTCAATCGGACGTTTCAGTCAAAAGTTACGATCGTCTGAAAATTCAGCATCTCAAAAATTGAAGGTAGCCGTGGATTTGGGAAACTTCAAACAGCCATAACTCGGTCTTCGGACGTCCGTTTCAGGCGATTTCTCTTTTGAACCCGCGTATTTTTTCGATGTCTACGCAACCAAACTACCGCAAGGTAGTTTGAGCGAGCCGATCTTTCAAAAAACGCACTTTACTCATTCTTGGAATAGTAGAATTAAGATGAGAAAGGGAAAAAGGAAATTCAAACGGCCATAACTCGATCTTCGGATGTCCGTTTGACGCGATTTTTTTTTTGAACCCGCGTATATTTTTGATATCTGCGCAACCAAACTACCCTGACGCGGTTTGCGCGTGCCGATTTTCCAAAAACGTATTTTACTCATTCTTGAAATGGTAGAAATATGACGAAAAAATAAAAAGGAAATTCCGTTGAACCGGATGAGTTTTTCAAATAGATTTCGAAAAAATACAAGGATTCAAAAAAAGATTGCGTCAATCGGACGTTACAGTCAAAAGTTACGATCGTCTGAAAATTCAGCATCTCAAAAATTGAAGGTAGCCGTGGATTTGGGAAACTTCAAGCGGCCATAACTCGGGCTTCGAACGTCCGTTTCAGGCGATTTTTCTTTTGAACCCGCGTATTTTTTCGATATCTACGCAACCAAACTACCGTAAGGTGGTTTTAGCGAGCCGATCTTTCAAAAAACGGACTTTACTCATTCTTGGAATAGTTGAATTAAGATGAGAAAGGGAAAAAGGAAATTCAAACGGCCATAACTCGAGCTTCGGATGTCCGTTTGACGCGATTTTTTTTTGAATCCGCGTATATTTTCGATATCTGCGCAACCAAACTACCGTGACAATTTTGCTAGTGCCGATTTTCCCAAAAACGCATTTTACTCATTCTTGGAATGGTAGAAATATGACGAAAAAATAAAAAGGAAATTCCGTTGAAGCGGATGAGTTTTTCAAATAGATCTCGAAAAAATACGAGGATTCAAAAAAAGATTGCGTCAATTGGACGTTCCAGTCAAAAGTTACGATCGTCTGAAAATTCAGCATCGCAAAAATTGAAGGTAGCCGTGGATTTGGGAAACTTCAAACGGCCATAACTCGGGCTTCGGACGTCCGTTTCAGGCGATTTTTCTTTTGAACCCGCGTATTTTTTCGATATCTACGCAACCAAACACCGTACGGTGGTTTGAGCGAGCCTATCTTTCAAAAAACGCACTTTACTCATTCTTGGATTAGTATAATTAAGATGAGAAAGGGAAAAACGAAATTCAAACGGCCATAACTCGAGCTTCGGATGTCCGTTTGACGCAATTTTTTTTTTGAACCCGCGTATATTTTCGATATCTGCGCAACCATACTACCCTGACGAGGTTTGCGCGTGCCGATTTTCCCAAAAACACATTTTACTCATTCTTGGAATGGTAGAAATATGACGAAAAAATAAAAAGGAAATTCCGTTGAACCGGATGAGTTTTTCAAGAAGATCTCGAAAAAATACAAGGATTCAAAAATAAGATTGCGTCAATCGGACGTTCCAGTCAAAAGTTACGATCGTCTGAAAATTCAGCATCTCAAAAATTGAAGGTAGCCGTGGATTTGGGAAACTTCAAACGGCCATAACTCGGGCTTCGGACGTCCGTTTCAGGCGATTTTTCTTTTGAACCCGCGTATTTTTTCGATATCTACGCAACCAAACTACCGTTAGGTGGTTTGGGCGAGCCGACCTTTAAAAAAACGCACTTTACTCATTCTTGGAATAGTAGAATTAAGATGAGAAAGGGAAAAAGGAAATTCAAACGGCCATAACGCGGGCTTCGGACGTCCGTTTCAGGCGATTTTTTTTTTGTACCCGCGTATTTTTTCGATATCTACGCAACCAAACTACCGTAAGGTGGTTTGAGCGAGCCGATCTTTCAAAAAACACACTTTACTCAATCTTGGAATAGTAGAATTAAGATGAGAAAAGGAAAAACGAAATTCAAACGGCCATTACTCGAGCTTCGGATGTCCGTTTGACGCGATTTTTTTTTTGAACCCGCGTATATTTTTGATATCTGCGCAACGAAATTATCCTGACGCGGTTTGCGCGTGCCGATTTTCCCAAAAACGCATTTTACTCATTCTTGGATTGGTAGAAATATGACGAAAAAATAAAAAGGAAATTCCGTTGAACCCGATGAGTTTTTCAAATAGATCTCGAAAAAATACGAGGATTCAAAAAAAAGATTGCGTCAATCGGACGTTCCAGTCAAAAGTTACGATCGTCTGAAAATTCAGCATCTCAAAAATTGAAGGTAGCCGCGGATTTGG
The DNA here is from genome assembly GCF_900185275.1 of Solanum verrucosum. Lineage (NCBI taxonomy): Eukaryota > Viridiplantae > Streptophyta > Magnoliopsida > Solanales > Solanaceae > Solanum > Solanum verrucosum. The sequence goes on from NW_026020812.1 coordinate 309,756, forward strand.
GAAACTTCAAACGGCCATAACTCGGGCTTCGGACGTCCGTTCCAGACGATTTTTCTTTTGAACCCGCGTATTTTTTCGATATCAACGCAACCAGACTACCGTAAGGTGGTTTTAGCTAGCCGATCTTTCAAAAAACGGACTTTACTCATACTTGGAATAGTAGAATTAAGATGAGAAATGGAAAAAAGAAATTCAAACGGCCATAACTCGAACTTCGGATGTCCGTTTGACGCGATTTTTTGTTTGAATCCGCGTATATTTTCGATATCTGCGCAACCAAACTACCGTGAATTTCCTTAGAGTTTAGGGTTTAGGGTTTAGGGTTTAGGGTTTAAGGTTTAGGGTTTCAGGGATTAGGGTTTCGGGTTTAGGGTTTCGGGTTTAGGGTTTAGGGTTTAGGGTTTAGTGTTTAGGGTTTAGGGTTTAGGGTTTAGGGTTTCGGGTTTAGGGTTTAGGGTTTCAGGGTTTAGGGTTTCAGGGTTTAGGGTTTAGGGTTTAGGTTTCAGGGTTTAGGGTTTCAAAAAACGCACTTTACTCATTCTTGGAATAGTAGAATTAAGATGAGAAAGGGAAAAACGAAATTCAAACGGCCATAACTCGAGCTTAGGATGTCCGTTTGACGCGATTTTTTTTTTGAATCCGCGTATATTTTCGATATCTGCGCAACCAAACTACCCTGACGCGGTTTGCGCGTGCCGATTTTCCCAAAAACGCATTTTACTCATTTTTGGAATGGTAGAAATATGACGAAAAAATAAAAATGAAATTCCGTTAAACCGGATTGGTTTTTCAAATAGATCTCGAAAAAATACGAGAATTCAAAAAAAAGAGTGCGTCAATCGGACGTTTCAGTCAAAAGTTACGATCGTCTGAAAATTCAGCATCTCAAAAATTGAAGGTAGCCGTGGATTTGGGAAACTTCAAACAGCCATAACTCGGTCTTCGGACGTCCGTTTCAGGCGATTTCTCTTTTGAACCCGCGTATTTTTTCGATGTCTACGCAACCAAACTACCGCAAGGTAGTTTGAGCGAGCCGATCTTTCAAAAAACGCACTTTACTCATTCTTGGAATAGTAGAATTAAGATGAGAAAGGGAAAAAGGAAATTCAAACGGCCATAACTCGATCTTCGGATGTCCGTTTGACGCGATTTTTTTTTTGAACCCGCGTATATTTTTGATATCTGCGCAACCAAACTACCCTGACGCGGTTTGCGCGTGCCGATTTTCCAAAAACGTATTTTACTCATTCTTGAAATGGTAGAAATATGACGAAAAAATAAAAAGGAAATTCCGTTGAACCGGATGAGTTTTTCAAATAGATTTCGAAAAAATACAAGGATTCAAAAAAAAGATTGCGTCAATCGGACGTTACAGTCAAAAGTTACGATCGTCTGAAAATTCAGCATCTCAAAAATTGAAGGTAGCCGTGGATTTGGAAAACTTCAAGCGGCCATAACTCGGGCTTCGAACGTCCGTTTCAGGCGATTTTTCTTTTGAACCCGCGTATTTTTTCGATATCTACGCAACCAAACTACCGTAAGGTGGTTTTAGCGAGCCGATCTTTCAAAAAACGGACTTTACTCATTCTTGGAATAGTTGAATTAAGATGAGAAAGGGAAAAAGGAAATTCAAACGGCCATAACTCGAGCTTCGGATGTCCGTTTGACGCGATTTCTTTTTGAATCCGCGTATATTTTCGATATCTGCGCAACCAAACTACCGTGACAATTTTTGCTAGTGCCGATTTTCCCAAAAACGCATTTTACTCATTCTTGGAATGGTAGAAATATGACGAAAAAATAAAAAGGAAATTCCGTTGAAGCGGATGAGTTTTTCAAATAGATCTCGAAAAAATACGAGGATTCAAAAAAAAGATTGCGTCAATTGGACGTTCCAGTCAAAAGTTACGATCGTCTGAAAATTCAGCATCGCAAAAATTGAAGGTAGCCGTGGATTTGGGAAACTTCAAACGGCCATAACTCGGGCTTCGGACGTCCGTTTCAGGCGATTTTTTCTTTTGAACCCGCGTATTTTTTCGATATCTACGCAACCAAACAACCGTACGGTGGTTTGAGCGAGCCTATCTTTCAAAAAACGCACTTTACTCATTCTTGGATTAGTATAATTAAGATGAGAAAGGGAAAAACGAAATTCAAACGGCCATAACTCGAGCTTCGGATGTCCGATTGACGCCAATTTTTTTTTTGAACCCGCGTATATTTTCGATATCTGCGCAACCATACTACCCTGACGAGGTTTGCGCGTGCCGATTTTCCCAAAAACACATTTTACTCATTCTTGGAATGGTAGAAATATGACGAAAAAATAAAAAGGAAATTCCGTTGAACCGGATGAGTTTTTCAAGAAGATCTCGAAAAAATACAAGGATTCAAAAATAAGATTGCGTCAATCGGACGTTCCAGTCAAAAGTTACGATCGTCTGAAAATTCAGCATCTCAAAAATTGAAGGTAGCCGTGGATTTGGGAAACTTCAAACGGCCATAACTCGGGCTTCGGACGTCCGTTTCAGGCGATTTTTCTTTTGAACCCGCGTATTTTTTCGATATCTACGCAACCAAACTACCGTTAGGTGGTTTGGGCGAGCCGACCTTTAAAAAAACGCACTTTACTCATTCTTGGAATAGTAGAATTAAGATGAGAAAGGGAAAAAGGAAATTCAAACGGCCATAACGCGGGCTTCGGACGTCCGTTTCAGGCGATTTTTTTTTTGTACCCGCGTATTTTTTCGATATCTACGCAACCAAACTACCGTAAGGTGGTTTGAGCGAGCCGATCTTTCAAAAAACACCACTTTACTCAATCTTGGAATAGTAGAATTAAGATGAGAAAAGGAAAAACGAAATTCAAACGGCCATTACTCGAGCTTCGGATGTCCGTTTGACGCGATTTTTTTTTTGAACCCGCGTATATTTTTGATATCTGCGCAACGAAATTATCCTGACGCGGTTTGCGCGTGCCGATTTTCCCAAAAACGCATTTTACTCATTCTTGGATTGGTAGAAATATGACGAAAAAAAAAAAAGGAAATTCCGTTGAACCCGATGAGTTTTTCAAATAGATCTCGAAAAAATAC